>NC_084970.1:1120000-1270000 GCF_963691925.1 Scomber scombrus | reverse complement strand
TTTACAGAAACAAAGAGTAGCATGAATTTAAAGCAAAGATGTTCATCAGTTAAAGGAGTCATGTGTGGAATATACTTGAAAAAGAATATTACACCACATAGATATAAAAAAAAAAAAGTATAAAAGTGAGGCATACATATTATTGTATATATACATTTTGTAATGGATTATGTTATGTATAAGAACCTTGGAACTAGGGATGCAACGATGTATCAGCCAAATATCTGTATCGGTCGATATTCTCCTTGTTGACTAACATTGGCCTATCAGTAAATAAGATACTATTTCCAATGTCAGTGGCTGATGTTCTTGTTATTTGTGGTCGGACGGTCAGACTCAGACAGTAGTAGCAACAATAAAGATTGTTTCATGAATTTGTGCTCATTAAAAACAGTGTAATGATGGACTGAATTACTTTTTGGGTTTTTTTTCTTACAATGATTTCTTTGTTTTCCTGTAGAATAAATAACAACTAAACATAATAACATCATCCAAAAACAAAACAAAACAAAAATAAATAGATTAAAAAATGGTATCAGTATAAATCGGTTATCGGCCAAAGTCTTATTTTAAAAATTGGTATTGGCCAAAAAGTTCACAATTGGTACATCCCTACTTGGTAGTTTGCATACATATACAAGGAAATATGTGTACATATGTGTATATTTTAACTGTATTACTATATGTACATTGTGTATATAGCCTATTATTATAAATGTGTTGTTTGTTATGTACATTGGGAGTCGGTGTTATAAGCTAATGCTTCAGTCTACACCTTTTCAGTCAGAAACTGCTTTATTCTTTCTTTTTGGTTTGTCACTGTTTCTAAGGGAGATGAAGAAAACATGGACATGTGATTCTTTACTTTATTTATACATGAGTTTAATGACTGAAATAAACTCAACTAAACGAGTCATTTCCAGTTGGACCACAGCTCAACTTCACACTAGTTATGCTCCCAGTAATCACAGATGTACCACCTAGAAGCCAACAGGTGTTTTAACAGCCATGAGAAAACATATTTAACATATACATTCATATTTTACCTTCATTTTGATTTTCCCCCCCTAAAAACTACACATTAAGCTTCAGCCTACAGAAAGATGTAGACACTTCAAAAGATTGTATATTGAGCGAGGTGCATGTTAGGCAAACAACCCCACCTGCTGGCCACAGAGGACTTTTAAACACCTTATTAAATCTCCAGGTATTTCCAGGCTTTTCTATGATTAACAGTAAGCAGCTCAAGACAATGTGAAATGTGCTGCAATAAAAAATATGTTAACAGTGTTCAAAGACAGCCTGTAACTGTGACTTTATAACAAGCTGAGTAGCACCCTCGCTAATTTATACCCTGAGGATTTAACCCAGCTAGAATAACTCCACCAATTACAGGAGATGTGAAACTTATCACACTTATCACCTGTTGTGTTGGTGATGAGGTGGAGGTGAGATGACGCAGGTACCACAGTGTTCCCTGAGGAGTTTGGTAAAAAAAAAAACAGATGAAAAGATGTGGATGTGTTTGAGGTGCATCTGGAGACATAATGACTTCAAGCTATGTTGTTGTTCTTGTGAATGTTGATATGAACTTACTGGCAGTAGTTGAGCCTGTGTATCTTTTATGATTAAAGTCCCAGTTTTAAGTGCTTTAAAGGATCATTAGTGATTATTATAACTTGGGTCTTATTTATGTAATTTTGGCTATTTCTCTCAGTTATGATGCTGATTTCTTTCGTGCTCACTTCACCTGACTTTAGTTGGAAAATTACCCATAATAGAAGAAATGAAAATAATTTAAATAATATCAAACATCATAATTATTTTTGAAGGAATTTGGGTTTTTCCCCATTTCTGTTGCATACGTTTATGAAGATCCTCAGTTAAATATGTTAAGGTCATATAGAGGGAACATTTCAAAATGCAAATCTGGATTCAGATATCCCAGATGTGTCTGTCCCACACCAGCTGATGATGAGACATTAAATCCCTCCAGTGTATTGTGGGTCTATTCCAGAGTCTGCTACCTGTTGGACTTACCAGAAAACACTTCAAGAGGGAGGAATATTAATCAAATACCCAAACCACCTCAATTTCTTTCATAGCCAATGAACAGCGAGCTCCATCCAGATGTTTCGCCCTTTCTTAAAAGATGAGCCCAAACTATTTCACTGCTTATATCTGTGTTATCATCCTGCCTGCCCAGTCTTTAACCATAGGTGAGATTTAGACTGTTTACTATGCTTTAATCTGTAATATAACACTAGTGATGTCCATGAATCAGACTGCAACACCTTCTCCCACATCTGCCTCATTCTGCAGCACCACACAGGCACATAGACAGATATATGTACTGCACAGAGGGCTATTACAGAAAATCAGTTAGACACAAACACACAGAGATGAGAGAGGTTATACAGGTAATATGTGTGTCTGTGTGTGTGTGTGTGTGTGTGTGTGTGTGTGTGTGTGTGTGTGTGCGCGCGCACATGTTTTGCCTTAGTAGTCACACACAAGACACACACACACACACAGACACACACAGACACACACACACACACACACACACACACACACACACGATAACTGTTCTATGACCTTTCATCTATCACACCTCTAAAAGATAGATCACAAATGACAAAACACACACACACACAGTCCATACAAAATATAAACTTCTAGTCTTACTCGCCCGCCTATTACACCTCCTGGGTGTGTGCGCGTGTGTATGTGTATGAATGTGTGTGTCCGTGTCCGTGTGTGTACACATGAGAGTGTTGCAGTATGACAGCGGACATCAATCTGTGCAGTAGTAGTGATGCCCAAAGCCCTGGCTGTGGTTGAAGATGATTCCACTATCAATCAACTCTATGTGCGTGTTTGTGTGTGTGTGTGTGTGTGTGTGTGTGTGTGTGTGCCCCGTCTGTGTACATTCAGTGTCTTAATCGCTTGCCCTGTTTCTCATTCTCTGTCCAGATCAATACCATGGTTTCAACACTATGCACAAAACACAATCAATCTCTCTCATTCTCTTTTCTCACACACACACATACACATAAACACACACACACACACACACACACACTGCTGACTGGAAAGACAAGGTCAAAGCACAAACGTCTAACATATAAAGTGTGCATATTCTGGTGTAGCATGTAAGCGGTACTACTTCAGTGCTGCTTGGAATTTAAAGGAGCATTACGCTACATTGAATTCTTAGGTTACTTACTTTATCCTGGACTGTAATAAACTGAAATTTTCCTTTCAACTCAGCTCCTGAACTTAGCATTTGAAAGCTTTAGCATGGTTAAAAAAAGAAAGTTTAAAACATGTTGTCCCGCCCACCTTGTTTCTCTCGAACAGCTCGGTCTGGATGGCCTTGAGGTCGGAGTCGAGTGCGGAGGCGGCCTGCCGGCGTTTCTTGGCCAGTTGCTCCTCCAGATCTTCAGCCTGAGCCCTCAGCTTCTTGTTGTCCCTCTCCAGCGCCAGCTTCTCTGTCTCCAAACGCTCCCTGCGACCCCACTCTGCAGCGTTCTCCACCTGCAACCTTTCCATCTGACGCCAACACAGAGAGCAGAAAGAGAGAGGAAAGGAACTGAACTGATAGGTTTATTTTTAGGTGGGTATAAGTATAATATTATAGAGCTGATATAATAGAAAGATGACAGGAAAGACTCAAACTGGGGATACTGTGGTTCATGGTCAATGCCATTAACTCACACTAAGTGTTTTTTCTTGCTGTAATCATTCCTCCTGTTCATACTGACCATTAGAAGATCTCTTCATAATGCACTTACAATGGAAGTGATGGAGGACTAAATCCACAGTCCTCCTTCTGTGTAAAAATGCATGTAAGAGTTTATCTGAGGGATGTTTTCTCAAAGCCTCAAAACTACACTCTCAGTAATGTTCATGTTGTTGTCTTCAGTTTAAGGATTATATGTTCTTCTATGTTCTGACTCTATTAGGCAGCCTGTTTGGCTTGTGAAACCCACTCTGGACCCCACTGTATCATACAATGCTCATCAATAAAACCTCACAGTCCTGTTTCCTCACCTCAGCTCGTAGTTCAGCTAGCTTCTTGTCCATACTGGTCCGGGCTCCCAGCTCATCCTCCAGGTCTTCAGATATGCGGCCTAGTTCATCCTGGTGCATTTCTTTTAGCAGGTTAAGCTAGACGGTGTTAGGAAAAACCATGGTTATTAAAAAGGGCTGGGTGTATTATCTCCCTGTATTACCCTTTACTGTTAAAGCAGCAAAATTAATACAAAATAAGTATTAAACCATATAACTGAACGGGCCCTTCTGTTCTATTTTCTGTGTTATTCCATGCTTGTGTGTGTTCCACTCTTCATTCAGGTCTAATAATGTTCTCATTACCATGTGCGGCATTTAGTGTTTAGTGTATGTTAGCAAATATTAGCATGCTAACATGGGTGGTGAATATAGTAACAGTGAACACACGCCACTTCTTCAGCCCAAAGCTGACATTAGTTTACTGGAAACAGAGCGCAGAACTTGAGCTAACGTTAGCTACTTTTGCTAATTGATGCTAACTGAAGCAGGTATCATAAGAAAGTAACATTTAAGATTAGTGAAATATTGTGACAACAGCACTGCTTAGTGTTAGTTTCTAGAGAGAAGTTGAGGCTTTTTGGATATGAGTCAGTTGGAGCAGCTAGCGGCATTTAAGGTACTTCAACACTGGCTCCAATTTTAAGCCGTGGTTATTGCTGTTTTAGGTCAAAAGTATCCCTGCTAAAAGTCAACACGCTAGAATGGTCAATGTAGCGTGTATGCTGATGTAATATTTAGCTCAAAGCATCGCTGTTCCTGAATACAGCTACACAGAGATGCTAACATGGCTGTAGCAGGACTGGTGCATGGCTGTCAGAGCCTCAGACATTTTCCTGTGTTGGACCGTTAACCTTGAATGTACTTCTTTAAAAGCTTTAATAAAAAAATGCATATTTTCACATAGCATAATCTGAATATAAATCATCTGCATTGGAAAAATACAAAACAGAAGTGCTTAGTACTGACATGTCAAAGTTGCACTGAACCAAAGTTGTGATCCTTTAAGAAAAGCCAGGACATTAGACTTCAGTGTTCTCTTCAGAAACACTTTTGAACTTTTTTATTATACAGGAAAATGTTTCACCACTCACAATGTAATTGTTTGACATTTAGTGGTATCTATAGATTTGTACTAGAATCCGTCTTAAAAGCTAGAAGCAAGCATCTCCTGTGATCTGTGAGTATCTGGGACGACAAGCGCGTAGATAAGGATGACCCAATCTCCTTTATCGATCCTTTTCATCCCTCCATGTACTTATCTGATCATTTCATCTCTGCTGCTTGTGTCTACGCCTGCCTCCTCTCCACCTTTTCAGCACTTTACCATATCCTGCTTTCATCTCCATCTCTTCTACCCTTGCTTATCTTCAAAACAGCCATCATCACCATCCACATGTCTCTCATATCTTCTGGCCCACCCCCCCCTCACTGCTTTCTTTACCTTCACTGCTTTTATCAAACTGATTTGGTGGTTTAGTGAGCCCCTCCATGAGACCTGTGCTTATCGTGTCCTTCCTCCCCGCTCCTCTCCTCTGCAGGTCTGGACTTCCCCCCAGTGGTGTAAAACTGACACAACAGCAATGTTGCAGTTCTGAGTGCTCATACCTCTGCACACTGTGAACTACCATCCAGGGAATGTAAAGGTGCACTGACATATATAATTAATAGCCTGTGTTTTTATCTTATCTCCACTAATGAAAGCTAAATATCAAATACCACAGCAACGAGCAACCTTTTTTAGTTTTATACGTTATTACTAATAATAACAATAATAATAATAGGTGTGATTTATATAGCGCCTTTCACATACCATTCATTGTGCTTCATATTACAGAAGCATAGAACTGCTTTCCGATCTGTGTAACAATATAACTATATACTATCTTTATATATGCTACCTCTGCTGTTGTTAAGTTTTTTAATTGGAATACTAAAGTAGTAGTTTTATATGAGTGATTTATATGTGGAACCAGACTATAGTGAAATATCTGTAACACTCAAAGTGCTTTTTATATATTAGGCTATGGTATATTGATAAATCTTAAGTCTTATTAATATACTGTCTCATACAAAATGATAGAATCTTCCTAGGGAGAATACATTTTTAAAATGTGGTTTAAGTGATATTATATGATTTTTTTTTTTTTTTTTTAAACAACTTTTATGTGTACTGACTACTTCTGAGCTGTGTTTTCGGAAGAGAACTTTTTTTTACATTTTACATGTAGTCTAACCTAGTCCAAAAAAAAAAAAAGTATTACTATCCTATATGATGGAGAAAAAGTAAATCCTAACACTTAAGAGACTGAAACCAAAGAAAGTTTGGATTTTTTGCATTTACAGTAATTAATTAACGAGTATCAAAGTAGTTGATTTTCTTCTTATCTACTAATTGATTAATTGACTAATCCCTGAGGCTCTTTGTTCTTTGTCTTTTGTTCTTTCACAGCTGAGTAGCTCTGCTGTACATAATAGTTTTTTTATGATATCTTGTGTAATGTGTATTTGAGTTGGATGGGATTTCATAGATCTGTCATGATAACTACTTTTATTGGACGATATATTGTCTCAGAAATAATCGCGATAAATGATATTATTGTCATTTAAAGATAATTTTATACCACTGATATAATGATAATATAATAGCATAATAATGTAAGGGGGGGTGGGGGGTGGGATTGTAGAGTGGGTGTGACTGTCATTATGGTTGGGGACAGAGTTATTTACCTTTAATTCTTCTACAGTCTCCACTCAGGACGTACACAGTGAGGAATGGAGGACACTACTTGTTTAGTCAATGTAACATGAATAGCCTCTTAGCTGCTAATGTGAAGTGTGGTGATACTGAGGTCAAAAACATGATCAAGCTCATGATCATGTATCATATGATAAGTCCATATATAGACATGATGATGCTGATAATTATGTTATTGTATGATAAGTCGATTTTATTGGGACAGGTCTAGGATTTCCCTCATTTATGTCACTGCTTTCAATGTTTTTGTCTCTTATCGTGCCTCTGCCAAGTCTTCTGTTGGTCTGGAAGGGTGTACTGTACACAGTCACACATACATGAATCATGATACAAATCTGGGGGTGTGTAGTCTCTGCTGGAGGCTAGCAGCTCCTGCCTACAATATGAATGTCTGTCCAAATTTCAGTGCAATCCATCCAATAGTTGTTGACACTCAAAACCACAATGTGGACCTTAATGGTGGCGCCAGAGGAGTCAGGGGACCACTGAAGGCAGTAGGATACAGTGTCTGGAGCCCATGAATGCCTGTACACAATTTGATAGCAATCCATCCAATAGTTGTTGAGATATTTCAGTCTGTAGTTGAAGCAAATAAAAGCCGGAGCCAACATTTGACAACAGCAGTCTGTCATCTGTGTGAACTGAAACGCCAATCCTTCACTTACTGACAATATTAAAGCACAGAAAGTTGATCGTTTGCTGTATTTGATCAAACACTACCAGCTAATACTGTTTGACAGACAAACATATTGCCAGGACAGGAAGTAGAAGTGACCACACAGATGTCTCTCACCTGTTTAAAGGCTTCCTGTTTGCTCTTGCTGAGCTCCTCATATTTAAGTTTCCACTGACTGAGTTCAGCCTCCAGCCTCTCGATGCTCCTGCTCAGAGCCAGCTTGTCTCTGGGGGGGATAACAGGAAGACACAGCACACATTAGTGAATTTAATACATCACGCTGCTCTACTGCTTGAGTGGGTTATTATCTGAGTCAGCAAATGCCTTCAAAATGGATATTTCACATTATACCGTCTCACATTATAATATAAGCCTGTGCGCTTCTATCCCGGAAATCTCTAATGAAATGTCATCAGCGTCATGATTCCAGCACACCATACTTCAAACTGTTTGGGCTTTTTTCTTAAAAATTAACAAGTGAGCAGACATCCATGAAAACAAATGAGTGTATTTCACAGCAGAGGATGGAATGAGTTAGCACTGAGTTTGACAGGGTCTGGCTTCAGTTAGAACTAAATCTAATCAGCTCTTTTCCAAACCACAACATAACTATCAAGTCTAACATTTCAGCCATAACACTCATATTTTAGCACTTTGCTGGCATCCGCTCATCATTTCAGGGTCACAGCTGTAAGTAAGGACTGAAAGGTGTAAATCAGGGGTGCCCAGACTGTTTTGGCATGTGAACTACTTTTAATTTTGACCAGCTATGAATGATCTACCAACCAAAAAAGATAAATTCCAAACAAAAGAAATGAAAAGAGATGTTGGTTGGTTGGTAGGTAGGTAGGTAGGTAGGTAGGTAGGTAGGTAGGTAGGTAGGTAGTTGGATAGGTAGGTAGGTTGGTGAGTAGGTAGGTAGGTAGTTGGATAGGTAGGTAGGTAGGTAGGTAGGTAGGTAGGTAGGTAGGTAGGTAGTTGGATAGGTAGGTAGGTAGGTAGGTGGGTAGGTAGTTGGATAGGTAAGTAGGTAGGTGGATAGGTAGGTAGGTGAGTAGGTGGGTAGGTAGGTAGGTAGGTAGTGGGATAGGTAGGTAGGCAGGCAGATAGGTAGGTAGGTAGGTAGTGGGATAGGTAGGTAGGTTGGTGAGTAGGTAGGTAGGTAGGTAGGTAGGCACGCAGATAGGTAGGTAGGTAGGTAGGTAGGTAGTGGGATAGGTAGGTAGGTTGGTGAGTAGGTAGGTAGGTAGGTAGGTAGTTGGATAGGTAAGTAGGTAGGTGGATAGGTAGGTAGGTGAGTAGGTGGGTAGGTAGGTGAGTAGGTGGGTAGGTAGGTAGGTAGGTAGGTAGGTAGGTAGGTAGTTGGATAGGTAGGTAGGTAGGTAGGTGGGTAGGTAGTTGGATAGGTAAGTAGGTAGGTGGATAGGTAGGTAGGTGAGTAGGTGGGTAGGTAGGTAGGTAGGTAGGTAGGTAGGTAGGTAGGTAGGTAGGTAGGTGAGTAGGTGGATAGGTAGGTGAGTAGGTGGGTAGGTAGTTTGATAGGTAAGTAGGTAGGTGGATAGGTAGGTGAGTAGGTGGGTAGGTAGGTAGGTAGGTGGATAGGTAAGTATGTAGGTGGATAGGTAGGTAGGTGAGTAGGTATCTTTATTGATCCTCCAAGGGAGAAGTTGATATTGTCATGACAGTAGCTGCATAATGATGAAAGTGACAAAAAATAAACATAAAATAAACAATCTCTATGTATAATAATCTACAATTATATTAATTGCAGAGCTTCCAGTTAGGCATGAAATAACACCAAATGCCCATTCTGTGTTCTTCACAGAAAAAAACAGCCAGCTTAGTTACCAGAGCAGAATCACAAATGAGTTATATAAGCAGTCTCCCATTGTGTCAGTACACTATTGAGTTATGATGAAGTTTGTGATGGCCTTGGGATTTCGGGGTAGCAGAGTAGTTGGGTTGGGAGTGTGTCTGTGCAGTTTTCCTTTTTCTTGTTCATTTTGTACACTGCTGGGATTAGAAGGTTGATGGAAGGAAAACTAGGGGTATGGGGAGGAATGTTTTTTTTCTCCACTTTTTGCTGTACATCATATATATATATGACTATAATGATGTTACTTACTAAGCAGTCTCACAGTTCTTTTTCCTTCCTTTTATAGACATAAAATAGTTCCAGCAGGTATGTAGTGTTTGCTGTGTGCAGCTCTCTCTCTCTGTCTCTGTACTAGACTGTTTATTTCCATTTGACTCATTTTGCATTCTGGGTTTGACTGACTGGCCGTTCATACATGTCAATCAAGTCCCATGTGAATTGAGTGGCAGTTGCAATAAGGAGGAGGGACGACAACTTTTTTCTTTTTCTTTTTTAAATGGCAGGTGATCTACCAGCATAGGTTTTGTGACTGACTGGTGGACTGCATTCACTGAATCAATAAATCATGCTTTTTTTCAGCAGGCCACAGACTGGTTGAACTCTAGCTGTACTTTTTTCTTAACTACAATTTAGCAATGTTTTAGACCTTAGGTGTTATATAATGCAGGTAGGCTGGCTCACGAGGAGATTCTTCCCTGGTAGGAAGGTATAAATGATGTCTCTAGGTACTATGTCTCACCTGGCTGCAAACTAAATCCCCCCATCAGTAAAGATTGATCGACTGAATAACAAAACTGTTTTTTGTGCCGTAACTGCTACACCTGTTGTAATGTCCTCCTTTGCATCTTTACAACAACCCAGATGGTGTGCCTCTCTTACTCTCTCTCTTTCAGCAGGACTTTCTGGGACTCGTCCAGGCGGAGCTGCAGGGCGTTCAGTTTGCTGGAGTCTTCCTCAGCGGTGCTCATGTCGTCCCACAGCTGCCTGCTGCGTTCCTGCCGGCTCAGACCGCAGAACGAGCGCGAGCCAGCCGGGTTGACGCCGCTGCTACTGCTGCGGCTCTCCCAGGCCTCCTGAGCGTCGCCGCCCTGGGCCTTCGAATGCAGGACCGAGTCCAGAAGCTCCAAGTCCTGAACGAGAGAGGGAGAAAGAGAGAGAGAGAGAGAGAGAGAGAGATAGAAAGAGAGAGAGGGAAGAGAATATTAGAACACCATACCAGGTAAAAAACATTACAGTGAATTTACAGCAGGTTAAAGGTGGATCAGAAAGTGACTGATTGAATGTTTGTTTCAAAAAATAAATATATAAATAAAATAAATTTTTAAAAACACAATTACAAAAAATAACAGAAATGAAATGACGCATAATACAGTGAAATCTTTTTTTTTTTAAACCTCAAAAACAAACTAATATACATGCCTGAAAAGAAGCAGAAAGAAGTGAATCCTACCTTTTCCCCACTATCTATAAATATAATATAATATAACTCAATCTCAATATATTAACTTCCTTTTTTCCATAAATGTTCCATAAATTAATTCCTAATACAGTTTTTTTTATACACATTACATCACATTTACACATTGACTACTAAATCTATCCATGTATTAAGTAGTTAGCCAGAAGTGGGTTTGTTTACAAATCTCAGCCTTTAACTAGATGAATGAAACAGGTGTAGATATGAATGAAATGGTCAAATAAGTTGATACTGATGGATGCATTAGTGTTAAATCCTATACAACTTTTGATGTTAAGGTAGTCAAAGCTGCTCATCAATAACATGTAACCACTTGTCATAGAGTGAATAATCTGAATAAAATCCTCTCTCATGGTATGACTCCTTTTATATCCCACATATATCATCAGTGAGTCTGTTTCTGGAAAATCTTCTGACAAACTGGAATGGATTTAATTACTGGACAAAAACATTTTTATTTTTTTGGCCAATCCAGTGAAATAAATACAGCATCACATTAATGCTAAAATAATCAGATATAAAGTATAAATGTCATCATATGAATGGTAATTCAATTAAACTCATTTTGACTTATTTATTGATTTATTTCCCCCCTCCTCCTTTTTGTCGTTTTTCACCCGTCTGTTGTTACGTTTGTGTTTCATGCTGTGTTGTATTGCTGTTGTTCATGTTAATTCATACACCTAATGTATCATTTATATAAAAAAGGGCAATTATTTTGTAAAGCAGATGAAAAACTCATCAGAAAAAAAGAGGGGGAAAAGGAGAAAAAAAGATTTTGGAGCAGTCTTGCTATTTTAAATAATAGCGATACCTCGCCTTTAATATCTGATCCAAAGTCTTTTCAGCAGTTTTAGACACAAGTACTGTAATCTACTGTAATGTTCTATAATCACATTGTTGTAGTGAACTGTAGTGGAATGTTATGCTGTACAATGTTCTGTGGGAGAAGTTCCTCTCATGTTTCTGTCTCCATGTCCCTGAAACAGTCCTCTGAGGAACATTTATCCTCCTCACGTTACACAAATCTAAACAACATCAGCGGGAAGAAAAGCTTCTTTTCAGTCTTTGTGTCAGTAAAACGAGCCACATCTCCTGTTCAGACCAGTGTGAGGCTGCCAGGGTCCTCGCTGTTCCCCACCACTCCCTCTGTACCTCCCGACCACGGCTACAAATCAAACCCTTTTCTTATTTTTTTATCCGAGAAGATCATCTAAAATTTCTGCCAACTTGCTTTCACAGCAGAACCCTGAACCCCCTCGGGTGGCTTCTCATGACCAAACATTTTCACATCTCTCTTTATTTAATGGCCTTAACAGAAATTAAATTGGAAATGTTGAACTTTTCTCCGCTCGCCGCAGTAAATCTGTCTGCTTTGGCACCGCCACGCTCAAGATCTGAACATTACTCCACCCTGCACAAACATCTGCATCTGCCAGATGTAAAATGTGAGGTCTCTCCTGTGGGCTTCATAATGCTGCGTTTCTTTAAGATAATCATCGCTATGCCCATAAATATCCATTTCTGAGATTTGTAAAGGTAGCCAAGGACAAAAAAAAAAAAAAATCACATGATGGATGCTGAGAGTAGTTTATGTAGCGGCAGCAGCACAGAGCTCCTTTGTGCTGTAGTGAAATGATGGAGATAGAACATTGTATCAGGTTTTTGATGTTTTAATGCATTTTAACATGCATGTTTAATCATATGATGAAGACAAACCTATCATTAAGATAAAGAGCACATTATATTTGACACTATTCATTCCCAGACATAAGACATAACATCATTAGTGGCACTTAATGCAAATAAGATGAATAGCTGGACACATTTATTACTGAGGTGTTAGTAAATCAAACACCATCACCTGAACTATTAAGGTGATGTGACGTTTTGTTCCCCTGACCACACCTAAAGGAGTCTGCACTCACACCCTAAAGCCAGGGACCCCCCCCCCCTCTCCAAGAGGAGGATGACATAATATTTGTATGTGTATAAAAACTGTCCCAAGAGCTGCCATCAGTTCTTAAAAGTAGAGCCAGACCAATATATCAGTCAGCTGATGTTGTCGGCCCATATTAGCCTGTCACAGATATATCAGTATCAGCATATACAGTATGTTGTCTGATATGCACCGATGTCTTTAAAGTTATATAGGCAGTACTTTATGTAAATGTAATACATATGTTTTTTTATTGTACGTGTTTTTTTATTTATGGAATTTATAATTATGAAATTCACAGTGAAGTGTACTGTTTCAGAACACTTTTATACAATATGGTTACAGTTAAACAGTAAAGTATCACAGCCTCCATTACATATCTGTATCACAAGTGTTAACCACATTGCAAAAAATGTGTGTATTATGTGTATATTTTGTATAAGATTATCAGCAGATAAATGGATATCAGACTATTTTTTACTCCCTAATATCTGTATGGGCCCCAAACCTCCAGTATCAGTCAGGCCCTGCTTAAAAGCACATTGAATGTGTCTGATTTTCCTCCCTCTACCTGGAACTCACTCTGATACAAACTGCTTCAATACAAGCCATCATATGATCAAACACTAACTTATAGCACGTTCAACTGTGTTGGTAAGTTGGAGGATGATATTGCTGTGTTCAATTTACACACACGTCACAATTGGATTGAAAATGTTTATCATAATTCAATATTACATTCTCACTTTCAGAATATAAACAGTGTTTCTCGTTGTTCTATTATTATCATTATATTATCTAAACAGCAACTTCTAAAATTCTCACAGCTGTCTAAAAACAATGTGAAGGAAGGAAAATAGTGCTCCATCCCATTTATCTATCCATCTATCTAATCTAAAAAAAAAGAGAACAAGCAACTCTCTGTATATACTGCAGCACATACAGCAACCATGTTCTGTATGCTGTTATGCTCTTATCCTTCCTACCTATGTACACAACATATATACACACCTTCATAAGTACAGTATCTATAACCTTTAAGTGATGACATCAGCTGCCTAAATGTCTGATGTTACTCTCCAACTTCCCAGTGACAGAACTCCAGACATATATAAGGGGAGATGGATTTTTTTTAATGCTACAGTGCTTCAGTGGTGAATGCGTTTCCTTCCTCATTAATCACTCCACAGGATACCTTTCATTCACTCACTTTAAATTGAAGGTTGCATTACAGCTGAGTGAGGCTGAATGAGCATCACAAACACACCAAATTAAAAGCACTCTCAGAATCCAGTGGGAAGAGGTCAAAGGTCATTGACCTATTCACCTGAAAAAGGATTGAAGTTGTGGCTAACACCTCTGTCATTTAGTAAGTGGAGCTTAACACTTAGATTATTATAATACAAATCATTTTGAAATACTGGAAGCTTTCTGGCTAAAAAAAAAGCTTTAAAAAAATCCATAAATAAACTAAAGAATGATCTAAGCCACATGTACCATTAAATGTCATTATAATTAGTATAACTGGAATATTTCCACACACCCACTAAATGCAATATTTTTAATACTTGGCATTCTTTTCATTTTCATCATATCTGTGGTTGCTGAGGCGTTCTTTATTAACAGAGCTGTGATGCAGCTGCTGTCATTACAGGCCATCACCAACAGAGGGACCCAGTGTGTAACAGATGTGTGTCAGAGAAACCACCCTCCTGTGCCACATGTGGAAGTACTCAGTGTGTGTGTGGGTGTGTGTCTATGTCAGTGTGTGTGTGTGTGTGTGTGTGTGTGTGTGTGTGTGTGTGTGTGTGTGTGTGTGTGTGTGTGTGTGTGTGTGTGTGTGTGTGTGTGTGTGTGTGTGTGTGTGTGTGTGTGTGAGAACCAGAACAATGGAGGGGAGACAGGAAATGAAGCTGAGCTTTGTGCGAGCAACAGTTCCTGGGCTGGTCTGAGACCACCTCTGCTTCCACCGCTGACAAACACATAATCATTGGTTTAGCTGGAACGCTGCAGCCGGCCTCAGACTGTGTTTCCGTGTGTGTGTGTGTGTGTGTGTGTGTGTGTGTGTGTGTGTGTGTGTGTTACTACAGAAACCCCGTCTGAATTAGCTGAAGGTCATGTCTGATAGGCAATGACACTGATCTTTACTTGCTGCTATTTTAAACACACACCTTCATTATGAGGTTACACATAGTATGCTTTCGTGTGTGTGTGTGTGTGTGTGTGTGTGTGTGTGTGTGTGTGTGTGGTGCCAAGAAACACAGAGGGACCCACCACTGTTCTAAAACACACACTGGGAGCTCGGTTGGACCCAGAGTGAGGAGGTCAAAGCTGTTTGTTATCAGATGGGCTGACAGAGTGCTACTGCTCTACTGTGTTCAGTGTGCTGCTCATTCCACACTAAAGTGGGTCACTCATTTATCACAGAGATGGAGGAACATACCTGGGTGACATTTTGGACACTCGACTTATCGTTGATGCACATATGAGACCAGACTTAGTACAACAGGCCTTGTGTTAGAAGCTCTTGTAGTAACACGTGTTCTTTAGTTTCAGGTACAAGTGGACGAAGAGAATTTGTGGAATTCACTTATTTCCTCGTACACAGATGTGACAGTGTTCCACCTGTGGTACTACTCATGCAGTGACAGTCTGCCTATCTAACTATGATTATTTTCATTCTGTTATCATTTATTCTCTCAATCAATCTCAATCAATTTAGTCTCTTAATCTCTTTTTGAACCTAGTTTTAGTCCAGTTTTTTTATCAAACTTTATCTTTTATTTTGTCTTTTATAATCTATTTTAACCTAGTTTTTACTCTAACTTTTAATAAACCCTTTGTCTTTTCTCTCTTACTTTACTTATTTATTTAATTACTTGTTTTTTTAGACTTATTTTATTTAAACATTTTTATCATTCTTATTTTCTCTTGCCTGCATTAGTCTCAATTTCTGTCTTTTAATTGAATTAGTTTTTATTCCTTTTCTTTATGTTGTCTCTTGTTCTGTTTCATTATCAGCTTGTCAATCAACTCATTGTAAAGCACTTTGAACTACAGTAGCCTGTATGAAAGCTGCTAGATGAATAAAGTTTGATTGAATTATTCTGTCTTCATTACTTAAGGTGATATCTTCATGTCTTCTTTTGACCAATCAACAGCCTCAAATCTAAAGCTATTCACTTTACTATCATGTATGAAACATATAACAGGGGTTAAAGCAAGAAAAGGTCTGTGAGGCTGAAAAGCTGTTTATTGTGTACAATGTAGTGAATGAACTGCTCTATGTGTGAAATCAGCCACGGTGCCTTTGAACTTTAAGCTCTGATATAAGCTTCAAATCCTCACAGTGGGGAAGCTGCAAGCAGCAGATGTTTGGAATGTATCTTTAGAAAATGGCTCAAAATGACGAGCAAAGTAGTAAATAAACTGTGTGTGCAATTATGAATAAAAAGAAACATAAACAAGCAATGTGTTTATGAAAAAGAATATGGAAATGGAAGGATATGGAGTCAAACTGTGGCTGTGAACACTTAATAATATATAATATAATATAATATTATATGTTTTGAATGTATCCACTGGTCACATACAAGTACCCTTAATGTACTGTATTCATGTAAACTTACTCTCATACACACACACACACACACACACACACACACACACACACACACACACACACACACACACACACACACACACACACACACACACACACACACACACACACACACACACACTATGAGTTATCCATTTATTATAATTACTCTGAGACATGATCTTACTTTGCTTATATTGAGTGATTTTAGAGCAGTGATTTAAATCCAACTGCAGACGAACAGCGCCACCTCTTGGATAACTTGCAAACTAGTCTGTAAAAAAGTCAGGTGGACAAAGTTGGGGTTGTCCTTGCCAGCAGCGGTGAATCTGAATGCCATGATCAGAAATAAAATGGGATCCCGTATGATTTAAAGCGCCTCATCTCTCAGCAGAGGGACTGATCCCCACGGGCTGCTGTTCAGAGGACGTTAAGAGGACACAAACTAACTCAGTCCTCTTTGATAGGTCGGATCTGACTGGATGTTTTTATTACCCATTCTTATTTTTCCAGGGAAACAAACCCACACCTTTTCAAACACAATCACATCATCATCATTATCATGGAATTTTCCAGGACACAATTCCAAAGCTAATTGGAGAGCTCCATGTGCTACATCCAGCCCCCAGTGAGTGAGTGCTATCCCTGCTGCTGCTGATGCTGCTGCTGATGCTGCTCCAGGAGCTGCCTGCACACTTTATCATCATCTCTGACCTATTCATGTCATCACTAAACACAACAAGATTTTTGTGTCTGTGTACTTTGTGTATTATTGTCTTTGTCCATAATGTACGCCCATGCTTTATATTTTTTTATCTCTGTGTGTGTTAGGTCTGATTAAAGATGTGCTTTAGTTGATGTTTGATACCTTCTACTTGACCCTCAGGTGAACTCTGCAGTGAGGAGCTTCTCATGTAACATGGCTGGAGTTTGATCATCTAAGTGGAAACACAGCAGCCAGTCTGGCCTACATTCACTGAGGATCAGGTCACTGTATTGTCCACACAGCAGCTCAGGATGTTTCATCTTCACAGCAGGCACACAGTCACTGGTGCTCAGCTCAGTGGTGGAAAGAATTGAAGTGTATTTACTCAGGTAGAGTACTTAAGTATAATTTTGAGTTACTTTACTGTAGTATTTCCATGTGATGCTACTTTCTACATCTCAGAGGGAAATATTGTACTTTCTACTCCACTACATTTATCTGACAGCTTTAGTTACTTTTCAGATGAAGATTTTATACAATGGATATTTTAACAAGCTTTTAAAATACAACACATTTTTGTCTTTTGACGTTTTAGAAAAAGCAGTATCCTTTTGCAGTGTTCACAGACTGGCATGACAGCAACTGACTGGATGTAATTCAGTATGTGAGACGGTTGGTAAGATGAGGAATTCAAAAATCTGTTAAAAATAGTTTTAAAATCAGCATCAGGTTTGTTAAAATGTACATTTAGTATTTTTGTTGGTTTTATATCATTTGAAATGACATTTGCACAATTTTTTAACCAAAAGTAAGACTGAATGCTCCTGAAAATGTCAAATGGTGTAACCACAAAAGAATGATAAATATTACATATTTTATCACCTACAGTGTATTTAAGTGGACTTATACTAATAATGACTTCATTTAAAACATGTAAATGTTTCCTGATCTCCATGGTAACCCAGAGTAAATGTAATATTTAGAACAATTGTATTCCATTACCTTTATTTAATATAAAAGTTATAATGTAAGATCATGCCAAACTAGTTGATATGGTGTTTTATTGACAATTTACTGTTTTTAAGCAAGTTGAATGATTTGGTTCAAAGTTTTTATGGTTACACCACTTAGACATTTTTGCCATAACCCTCTAATATATTCTCTCAAAATGGATTAAAAGCAGAAATTTGATGCTGAGTCCACAAAAAAAGAATGTGTGCAAGTTATTCACATGTTTATTTTCACATGTTAACCCTTTAAAGTTGACTAAACCACATGGACACAAAACACATCATTGACCCTTCTTCTTGCAGCTCCTGAAGTCCAGGTTTCCCAAAGCTGTCCAAGTCATTGTGTTTGATAGAGACTGGATGGAAGGTTAAACTATTCACATGCACTATGCACTATAAACTATCTCTACCATGTCTGTTGTTTCCATACAGACTGTTCCTCCACTACAGAGCTTCAGTCTTTCACTGATTAACATTTTTAGATGATACATGCAACATATTGACAATTCAATAGTCTAACTCCATCAAATCCATGATTATTGTTTATGGATTTATTGCTAAAAGATCCTAATGCATTATGCCAGCTACATCTACAGCACAGAATAAACAAAGCCGGAGTTTCTTAACATCACAGAGTCACACAGTAGACTCAGTGTGATGCCAAAACAAACAGGTTGAATTCATTTCCCTCTCTGAAAAACATTTACAAACTGGACTTTTTCAATAGTTTGAGATCAGTATTGTTTGTATTCATGTCTCCTTCATTCTCAGTACAGCAGTGTAAACTATCAGCAAGAGTCTGTTTCACGTTAGCCGTGTGCTCGTGCATGTACACGTGCACACTCTTACTACAAACAAAGTGGGGACCAAGTCATCATACAACAGCTCTACTGAATAACCACAGTTGAAATAACATTGAATGATTGATGTCACCTTGTTTATGGATTAATAAACTGATATTTAATCATATTATAACTGATATATCTGATGAACTAGCATATTTGTATGTTTTTGTGTGTTGTTTTTTTTTTGGGTCTGTTTTTTTCCTTTTGGTTTTTTTGTTATGGTCTGTTATCAATATTTTATTATGCTATGTAAGTCAAGCAGAAATTTGTAATATCATTTGTAAAATGCAAAGAAAAAAAGAAAGAAATAACATTAAAGTCTAATCTAATGTACGCTGCACTCTCACCTTTTGTTGAACCATCAGTTCTGCTTCCAGGTCCACGTCCCTCACTGGTTCTGGCTCTGGAGACCCAGGCGGTCCCTCCGCCACCCGGTCCAGCTTACATTCCGTGTGGACCTGAGCGGAGGAGGTGGAGGAGGCCGGGGAGGAGGGAGGGATGGATGGAGAGGAGGAGGAAGAAGCGCCGTGAGGTGGGTGTGCTGGGGAGGAAGAAGGAGAAGCGGCGGCGGGGGCGGGGGCGGGGGAGGCGAGAGGAACGGCGTGGTCGCCGTGGAGACGCAGCGCCTCCTGCCGTAGCGTCTCGTTTTCCGAGGCCAGTTCCTGACGCTCCCGCCGGACGCTGGTCAGCTCTTTGGTGAGGGTGTCCAGACGCTGCCTCAGCTGACGCACCTCGTCACGGGCGCGGTTACGCTCAGCACGGACCTGGAAAACACAGGAAATGACCTCATCAATCAAAACACACTGATTCTACTGAAGATCTAACTCTTTAATAACAAAAACAGCTGATAGATAAACTGTTTAATTACAAAAAAAGGCTCAACCACTTCATTAAACTGCTAGTTACTGTAGATGTTATAAAACATTACTCAAACAGGAGGAAATGATGCATTTGTTAGGGACTATTTTCAGCGGCGGATTAATCCACATTTACAGTAGTGCTATAATGTGTATTTTCAGCAGCAGGATGGTGTGTGTGTGTCAAAAATGTTATTTTCATGGAATTTGCTGACAATAAAGAATATAATATGACCTGATTTCTTTCATTTTAGGAAAAATGGTGGCTTTAATTAAATATTGAATTATTATTGCATTATTAAATAACAATCCAAAATGTCAGAGCTCATGCTTCAACTGAGCGTTGACTTTCTCAATAAACATTCTTTTCCTGTGAACACAAAGTTCTTTGAGTGGCCTTAAAAACGATCCATAAAACATTCATCGTGCTGTAGTCACCAGGAGCACAGAGAGACGCTGATTCAATGTTATATGACATCATTTTTATGAGACAGTTAATGGGGCGAGTGGGGAGGGGAGCGGGGTCCCAGTTTTGTCAGTGCACGGCTGATATGATACTGCTTCCTGCCAACGCTTACACACTGTTGCACTGATCCACAGCAGGCTGGAACACTGAGAGAAACACAAGAAAAGGAGAAAGAAAGCAGGGATGGAAAGCCTAGTTCACACCTTCACTGGATAGAGCCTACTCCTAAAAATCTATTAAGTAGTATTAAGAGTTGAAATTATTTTAATTCATCATTATTCAAAATGACTAATTCTTAGGTCAGGCATTCATCTTCATGCTCAATAAATTAGATTTATTTCAATCATTTCAATCTCTTGTTTTAATCATCATTTAAAGCTTCTCTTATCTCTCTGGTAATCATTTAAATAGACTGAATGATGGATGTAATGTGAAGGGAGCGGCTCATAGTGATGACTCTGCACTTCCTGTCATCTCTACTGAGCTTTTAGCATCTTCCAGCTCATTTTTTTGGTTTTATAGGTCACGACTTTACCATTTTAATTCACTCATCAATATAATGCCACACTAGTCAGCTGTTCACAGAGAAAAGCCTCTGATTCATTTACTGTAAAGAGAAGCATTAACAGCATTATGTCATTTAATGACAAAATACATGTAAGTGTAATCTGTTACATTTACTGAGAAAAAATGTGTCATTAAATGACAGTTACTGATGAAAATATTGATGATTATAAAGGAGGTTACATCTCAAGTCACACATTTAAGATTTTGCTCATTTTTTAAATCAATATGTTTTATATTTAGTAAATAAATCATGACGTGGGCTTTTTTCATCAAATATCTTTATTTTATATTCTATCTACATGAACTAATGAATACATTTTAAATGAGAGATAAATGTTGCTTTATAATAAATGATCTCTCTTATAAATCATGTCAGTATCCATGAAAAACAGCTGAACTTAGAATTTGGTGCTTAATGGAAACACTTACCCTAACAGCTGGAAACATTGGTTAGGAAAGTAATTAAAAAGTCATCAAATGTAATAAGTTACTTTGATGAAGTCATTGAAATAGTTACATTACTTATTACATTTTAAACAGAGTAACTAGTAATCTGTAATCTATAACATTTCCAAAGTAACCTTCCCAACCCTGATCAGGAGTGAGTGGAGACCAAACCAAATTATGAAGCATCATATCTTAAGGCGTAACCATAGCAACACAACCCACCTTGCTCCATTTCTCCCTCCAGTTGGCCGTGCAGTCAGACCACCACCTCATGGTCTTCTCCATCTGTGCCGCTCTGGCTCGAGCCTCCTCCAGCTCTCTGAGCCTCAGCTCCTCCCTGCTCTCCCAGTCGGCCCCTGCTACGTCCCCCATGGCCCCCAGGCCTCCAAGCCCGAGGCCCCCCAGCCCGGGCGACAGCAGCAGCGGGGGGCTGGAGCTGGGGGTTCCTCCGGTGGGGCTCGGGGTGTGAGTGAGGCTGTCCGGGGAGCGGATCCCCCTGTCGGACCCCAGACCCAGGCTGCACAGAATGCCGCCTCCGGCTGACTTGCCACCGTCGGACAGGTGGGGGCTGGGTGTGTGGTTCATGGCAGAGGCAGTGTGTGTGTGTGTGTGTGTGTATGGAAGAGGACAGTGAGGAGGATGAAGGGGGGTGGGAGGGGGGTGGTGTGTAGGGAAATTCAGGAGAGCCTCATCCTCTTCTTCTTCTGATCAGCCTGCAGACACAAACACACACACACATTCAGTGAAGAAGAAAATCTAATAAAGTGAACACACATGAACGTAGCTCTGCTCTCTCCGTCTGCTCCATCCCAGCACTCGAACTAATCAACGTTCAACACACACACAAAGAAAGAATCTAAGTTTAGAACAACCAAATCACTGACAGACTCTGTGCTGTCTGCTTTCCAAAGCCAATAAATCCACAGAGAACCTGGACAGCTGGAACACATGACCAACACTCCAGCTACTTCTACTGCTTAATGGGAAGCAGCTCGATGCACAGCACAAACCAAACAGCTCGGAGAACACAAACACACACAAGACTGATTTGAACACAGGAGTGGTCGTAGTTCAGTTTGAGGAGGGTCACACTGTCTGATGATTCACCTCAGTGATCAATGAACTGGCTCTGATCGATCGGATTTTGGCAGGTTAGAAATGTTTGGGGTCAGCTGTGTGCAGTTTGAGCAAAGAGCTGTTCTCAAGTGTAGAGAGTGGAAGTGTGATTGGACAGATGGACTGAACAGCTGATCTGTGTGTGTGAGTGTGCAAGTCACAAGTTGTGGTTGTGCACAAAAAAAGATTAAAATATGTGCGTTTAGAGCTAGGGGTGCAGTGATTTTATATATATATATATATATATATATCTTTAAGTTACTGGAAAAGTGCAACAATCCAAAATATTGACTGTTTGAACACCTTTAACAGCCAATATTTTGCAATTTTCCAGGATGCAAAGATTTTTTTTTTAAATTGACAATAAAAATCCTTGAATCCTCAAAAATGCTGTTCAAGGTCTTCATAGTATGGTCAGTTGAATATTTTGAAGTGTTGGTCAGAGGAAACAACACACTGCTGACAGCACTCTGTGCTCTTGGAGAACCTGATCGATATATCAGTCTGCTGATATTATCAATTACCCAATATGTGTTGATATTTAAAAAACATTCTTCAGCATTTTATGTGTATTTGATCTTTATTCAAAATTCAGTTTTAAATATTTTATATGTATATCAGTTTGTTGATATACCGTCCACTGATATTATTTATTGATTAATTCAGGTTCAATACATGCGTATGATTTTTTGCTCTCTTTTTTATTAATAGTTGTTTATAATGATTAAATTCACAGTTTATTGTTCCACTGATGAAAATATCATGCAGTGTTTCATAACCACATTTGATGGATCATGCAAAAAATGTCTATTCATGTATGTTATACATTTGATTTATTCCACTTTTTTTAAATCTCCTTTTACTATGTACAATTTTTATTATTTTAAAATTATTACTATTTTTATTTTCCATCTTATATTAGATTAATGTTTCTTTATCTTTCCTCCTTTTTTGACATTGCTTAACGCAATAATGTGAAGCACTTGGTGTATGTCATTTATTTTGTTGTAAAGCATCAAAATCAGTTTTCTGATGTTTAATAGACCAAACAAATTGCTTACATACAATTACACACACACACACACACACACACACACACACACACACACACACACACACACACACACACACACACACTAACAGTTCTTTTATTGCAGTCAGTTTAGCAGGAAGAAAAGCAACATGTGACAGTAACATTACACCTGATCCTGTTGTTCACACTGTGTCATCTCTGCTTCTCTGCAGGCTGCTTTCACTACCCATCAGTCATCCTCCCATCCTACTGTCACTACCACAGCTGCATATCTCCAGCTCCTCTTTGTCCTGACAGTCAGAGAGAACATGTGGGATGTCTTGAGTTGTTTATCTTTTTAATGCAATGTGTGGGAAAGGTAAAAACTCTGGAGTGGAGTGAATGAAGCGGATGGAGAAATGTTGGCAGTAAAGACTGTAAACTCTGTAAAAAAGAGGAGGAGGAGGAGGAGGAGGCAGGTTTATGAACTGTATCTCTCACAGCACATCGCACTGTGCTTTTTATGTATGAATAAAATACAACACCAAAAGCTGACATGTCTCTCTGTAGGGTTTTCTTCATTGGTTCTCATATTAACGAGCATACAGTGAATGTGTCACATCAACCTGTAGACTTTAAATCATCACTTTAAATCACCTCTCCCTCCTCCATCACCCCCTCCTCCATCCCTCCCTCCTCATCCCTCTTTCCTCCATCACCCCCTCCTTCCTTAAACAAAACTTGTATGCACAAACCCTCTAAAACAGTGACATCTACTTCTCCCCTTTATTTTTCTTCACTGCTCTCTTATAAAAAGGCATTTATCTTGTAACGACTAAATTTTCCCACAGGGATCTGCGGTGGAACTTTGATTGTATCTCTCCGCTGTGGTTGCCAGGTTTGGGTTGAGAAATCCTGGAGAAAAATACACTCTCTGGCTGTGGTGAAGTTGGCCTCGAACACAGCGAGCCAAGAAAAGCTCTACTCCTTCCTGTCTCCCTCCCCTCTCCCCTCCCTCCAGAGGAGGAGGAGGAGGATGAGGAGGAGGACGTTCCAGAGGAGCTCTGCGACTGTGGGAACGACTCGTCGGAAACCAGAAGAGAAAGGAGAGGAAATGAAGCAGGTTTAGCATTAGCAACTGGGAGCTCAGTGGAGGGTAAAACCACTGGAAGCTCTGTCTGTCTGCAGATTACAAACATTGAGGGCACGTTCAAGAGCCCTCACTGACACAGCTGGATGACAAATGACCCCCTCCCTTTCCTCACATTCAGAACTCAGTCAAACCTGAATATAAAGTTAGTTTGATGTGTCTATGAGAAGAATGAAAAAGCACTTTAAAGACACTCCCTAACTTAAGATATTTCTTTTTTTTTTACTCAGAATGTCCCAACAACATTCTTCTATCCTGAAACACACTGACTCTGTCCTCTGATACATAGGTTTGTATCATGTTTTAACTTTATAAAACTAAAACAGCTATTGTGCAGAATAATGGGGCTTTTCCATTTATACAGTTCTAGCACTACTCGGCGCGACTAGACTCCGATACTAAAATGTGACCTCAACAGACTGCCGGCCACTGATTGGTCAGAGAGTGTCTTCGCTAGAACATGAGTGAGACGTCCCACACGACAATCAAACCCGCCATTTTTAAATACCGGCAACAATAGTTACAGCGAGTTTCACGCGAGTTAGTTACAGCGTGCTATGACGACCCCGCCCATGTTGAGGAGGTATGATGAAGTCATGGAAAACGACGTACCTGGTACCAAACCAAGTAGAGTAGAGTCGAGTAGTGCTAGAACTGTATAATGGAAAAGCGCCGTAAGTCATTATTTCAATGGACTGAACTTTTTTTCCCTTTTCATGTTTTCATATGAGCACATATTAGAAAACATGTACAACATGCCCATACTGATATATCTATGATAGGCCTATATCAGCTGAATGCTGGGCTAACCAATGAATCGGTTGGGCTCTAGACTGTAGATCTGCATCGATTATCAACAGACAGTCTACATAAATTAATTGCCAATTATTTTGATGATGAATTTGATCATCATTTTGAGACTTTTTTAAGCTCTCAGCTTTTCAGGACATTTTCACTCTGGTGTGTTTTCTGTGTTGCTGTGGTTGTATTGAGGTGCAGATCAGACCAGCTGCACAGAGAGCCTCTACACACCCTGGAGTGGTTTGTTTTCGGTGGAACACGATCCCACCTCCATCTGACCTCCATCTGACAGAACCAAAAGGCCAGTTAGCTCTTGCAGCTATACTCAGGTGTCAGGTGCTTTTCATGCTGTGATGTGGAATGAGAATGAATGCAGAGCTGAGCTGGACTAGCACTAATAAGAACATTGTATTCGGCTTCCTCTCATCTCACACACACTGGAGTGAACATTCTCATCTACACCAAGTTCACCAAGTCATCCACTGATTCCAGACCAGATTCCAGATTGTAGGTATAAAAACACTGTCAATGAAGATGTTTTGTTTTCCTCAGTCCTGTGTGACAGTAAACTGCATATCTGTGAGATGGGACAATACTAGACACTGTAGGTTTCATCTTGTACTTTGGGAAACAGTGATTCATATTTTTTACCATTTTCTGACAGCTGAACACAGCCCTCGACTGATATATATCAGTCATCCGATATTATTGGCCCTTATTGCCCTATGACAGTATATCGGTATCGGTGTGTACATTGTCCGATATGCACCAATATATATATATATATATATATATATATGGGCAGTGCTGTATGTGTATTTGTTCAGTTTTCCTAACTCAAGTTTAATATACGTTAATGTGTTTTTTATATATAATGTACATGTATATCGGTCCACTGATATTATCAGTATAATATTGGCACAGATATATTGGTATCGGCGTATATGCTGTCTGA
Source organism: Scomber scombrus (assembly GCF_963691925.1). NCBI lineage: Eukaryota > Metazoa > Chordata > Actinopteri > Scombriformes > Scombridae > Scomber > Scomber scombrus. Next base: position 1,243,667 of record NC_084970.1, on the reverse strand, counting down.
TATGTGTCGATCTTGTTTTTAATTCTTTGAAGTTATAAAGGCAGCATTGTGTATTTGATCCTTTTGCTTAATTCAAGTTTAATATATACAACATCTTTTTGCTGTGTTTTTTATTTATAGATAATTATTATTATTAAGTGTAGTTTACTGTTTCAGAGCACTGATGTCATTTTATACAATAAAGTGTATTATTGAAGTGTAAAACATTGTGTATCCGTGTTTGATAACCACATTTGATGGATGATTGCTAAAAAACTAAAGTGTGTTTATGTATATATTCTGTATATAAACAGTATCGGCCGATATATATCGATATCTGAAGTTTTTCACTCCCTAATAACAGGGGCATCAACCCCAAAAATCATTTATCGGTCGGGCCCTAGCTGAAAATAATGAACAGATGAATGAAAATGATTAGTTGAAGCCTTAGAAAAGAAAAGCCGCCTAGAATTCAAAGGGTTCATTTTCTATCTGTATAAAACTTAATAGCAGTACAGTCAATAATTGATGAAGCCGGAGCCGTGCTACTAGCATGGATCAAAACCAATATTGTTAGAAGCAGACATGAAGAGTGGGAGCACACTGGCAGCAGATGAAGCAGCAGGTAAACAAAGACAAACAACACACAAAAGCTTCTCTGTGGAGCTTTCTTATATCTCTATCCTCAATAAACTGCATTTCAAAATCCAGCTGAAAAGCCAAAAATCCCACACTGTGACACATCCCGCTTTCCACTTCCAAATCCCATCCTCCACTTCATCTCCCCGTCACACACACACACACACACACACACACACACACACACACACACACACACACACACACACACACACACACACACACACACACACACACACACACACACACACACACACACACACACACACACACACACACACACACACACACACACACAATACAGCAGCCTATTCCAGAAACAATCCCAATCTGGGCCGGAAGCACGTGGGGAAAAAAAAGAAGTAAGAAACAACGAAAGGAAAATGAGGAGGAGGAGTGAGGAGGGACTGACAGAGTTCACCGCAGCAGTGAAAAGACAGAAAAATTAAAAACGGATGTTTTCGCCTTTCAACACAATCAAGTCCAAAGACTGCCGGTGACACGCATGACCGAGCAGAAATTAAACACTTTTAGAAATAAAGTTTTAAAAAAGCAAAAACTTCCTCTCAAACCAGCTCCATCTGTGCCTGTGTGTGCGTGTGTGTGTGTGTGTGTGTGTGTGTGTGTGTGTGTGTGTGTGTGTGTCGTCGACCCAGTGTTTGGAATCTAATTACGCTTTTATTTTGAAAGAAATGAGCTTTTGAACACAAAGACTTGCAGAAAGTGGAAGTTAATGAGGATTTTGTGGCAAACACTGTTCACTTTGTGTGTGAGTGTGTTTCAGTGTGAGCGTGAACACGATGTGAACATGCTGGAACACATCCCCGCTGCTTCACACTCACACTCAGCATTAACTGTCTCTACTCGCTCAGGACTTTCTACAAAACACGTGAATATTTCAGCTCCTTTCATCTTCTACTTCCAGCTCTTAACAGCATAAAAAAAAAACTGCTGTCAAAGTCCACACATCCACTGACGCAGCAGCTCCTCTTCCACTGCTTTCACTGACATTTTAACTGCTTTCATCTCGTGCTCTAAACGGGGAGTTGGGCTTCTTTCAGCACTTTCACTGCGACTGAATCTTTGGCTTCCTGCTTTATTCCTTCACTGCTGTCAATGCTGAGCTCACACTTTACAGCTGCAGCTCCTTTAGCGCTTTAAAAATCAACACTTGAACCTGTTATATATGTTTTTACAGTATTTTAAATCTTCAAAAACTCTCCTGAACCGTTCTCAATTTTTCAACTGTAATTTTTCAGCAGTGAGCACATGAACACTTTCTTCTATTTTCTTCTCTTTCCATCAAAGCGATGCTGACTCAGAACCTTGAATTACATTATGGCTGTTTTGATGGTTTTATTGAACCTGCTTTAACAAGAGAGTCTTCATGTCATCATTGTCAGGCTAACTAGATGCAGGCTCTGCTGTCATTGTTTGCTTTGAATATACTGAACACTGATTTTGGCTTCTTTCTCATTTTTATAACTGGACAGAACTGATGAATTCTCTCTTTAAAAGGAAAACAGCACCAGCACTGTGACCAAAGATAAGTTTGTTACATTTCTGAAACAAGAGAGTAGCTCAGATCCTAGACTCATCCTGTCCACATGTCCAGGTGTCTTTGGTCAAGAAGACCTGTCACAATAACGGCTTTTATTGGACGATATATCGTCTCAGAAATAATCGCGATAAATGATATTATTGTCATTTGAAGATCATTTTATACCACTGATATAATGATAATATAATAGCATAATAATGTAAGGGGGTGGGGGGTGGGTTTGTATAGTGGGTGATACACTTGTGTAAAAACACAGACTGTCATTATGGTTGGGGACAGAGTTATTTACCTTTAATTCTTCTACAGTCTCCACTCAGGACGTACACAGTGAGGAATGGAGGACACTACTTGTTTAGCCAATGTGACATGAATAGTCTCTTAACTGCTAATGTGAAGTGTGGTGATACTGAGGTCAAAAAATGTAATTATTGTGACAGGCCTGTATGGTCAAGACACTGAACTCTGAATTGCTTTTAATGGCTGTGTCAGTCTCCTGTCTGGTAGCTTGCTGCCCTATATGTGTGTGTGTGTGTGTGTGTGTGTGTGTGTGTGTGTGTGTGTGTGTGTGTGTGTGTGTGTGTGTGTGTGTGTGTGTGTGTGTGTGTGTGTGTGTGTGTGCATATGTGAGTGAGCAGAAAAACAAGTACTTCGGATCAAATCGTTATAAAAATGCAGCTATTTACCATTTTACATGCAGGATGACGGTCTTATTAAATTCTGTAAACTAGGGATGCTCGATATTGACTTTTCTGCCGATATCCGATATTCCGATATTCCCCTACTCTTAATATCCGATATCACCCGATACCGATATTTGCAGGCTTTTACACCAAAACTATTAGATAACATAATAACATATCTCCTACTGTTGAATTAACACATTATGCCTAATTTTATTGTGATGCCCCACTGGATGCAAAAATAAATGCAACGTGGCTTTCCACATGTAAATACTGTCTGTGCAAAATAAGAGAACAACTTCAACTTAAGTTATGGAAAAAAGTGCCAATATGGCACTGCCATATTTATTATGCTGCTTTGCAGTAATTGCAAATTACACATTTACTATCCGTAGGGAACACTTGGAAATAGTTCCAAACCACAGACATAAGCCCTGTTTCTGGAGGCGGGACCTTTTATAGGAACGTCCTCTCACTTGCTCCTCTCAGCTGTTGTGTCTCCATAGCAGAGTAGGACCCAGATAGGAACCAGATAGGACCCAGATAGGAACCAGATAGGACCCAGATAGGACCAGATAGGACCCAGATAGGAACCAGATAGGACCCAGATAGGACCAGATAGGACCAGATAGGACCTAGATAGGACCCAGATAGGACCCAGATAGGAACCAGATAGGACCCAGATAGGACCCAGATAGGACCCACCGGACTCTGACAGTGACGTCACAGAGGCGACTCGCCGAAAACATAACAGAGAAAATGACAACAAGGAGGTAAACCTTCTGTTTGTGTGTTCGTGTACATGGCGGTGGACACTATGAACTTGTTAGCCACGGTTAGCCACGGTTAGAGACCCACGAGTCTAGCGTGTTGTTGTTATATGTCATCAAGCGCACGCCGGTTAACGTCCCATGCTGCGTTCAGGCAGGCTCGGAAATGCTGAAGCCTACAGAACAAACATTGGTTATAAAAACCTGTTACCGATATTTCCTGATATTACATTTTTAAGTGAATATCGGCCGATAATATCGGAGGGCCAATAATATCGGACATCCCTACTGTAGACATCATCATTTTTGTTAAAATGTTAAAAATTCATGATGGAGTCTATGGGAGGAATGTTGAAAAAACTAAAAGTGCTGATGTCATTATACTTGTTGAACAGACGTCCCGTGTAGAAATGCTTCACATATTAAAGCAGGGGACCAATAGCGCCACCATGTGGTCAGTTATTACTTGTTTTATGTTTTGGCTGATAACTCATGAACTGTGAGATGTATCACAACAATATTTACAGTGCGTTCATTGGACGATGCTGATTCCACTGATATAGGCCACGCCCATTTGTGCCTGGAGAAATGTTTTCCATTTTGGATTTTTGGTAAATACATTTTTTTGTCTCTGTTGAAACATATTTCATCTCATCTTCAAACATTATCATATGTAAATGACCCCGAACAAAATCCTATGAGTTTATTTGTGGGTATCACTTCCTGTTTGTCTGTAATTGGTTACAAAACTTTTTAAAGGTGTGGCCTGAAGCAACCAAATTTGTGAACGTTGTAGATACAGTCATGCTGCACAAGAGTTTAACATTTAACACCATTCTACCCACAGGGGGCGCTACTGTTATAATATATCCTGATATTTCAACAATTTTGTTAAATAAAATCAAATGTTCTCCATGAGAATGTGCATGAAGTATTGAAGCATGGAATCAACAGCCCCACTTTATAGCCATTAATAAAACACCACCATACTACTTATTAACTGCCATTATGTTTAAATGTAATATTCCATTGTAACCAAATTCAGCAGAGTTGTACAGATGGAGATTGTAAACAAGTAGCATTTCATACAATGTCACCTGTAGATGGCACTGAGAGCTGTACGTTTCTGCAATGTCAGCAAAGCTTTGTGATTTATTTCAGCTGTCTGCGACTTCAGCAGGAAACACACTTTCTATTTCTTTCTTTATTTATTTTCTTATTTATTGTTCGACTACTTCAGAGCTGAAAAACAGCAATTCACCATCAGCTACACAGTTAATATCCATCTGGACATAAAATAACACTTACAATCATGTTAATATAGTATGTAGAAATATGTATGTAGTTTGTAGATAAATCACAGGAGAGCACACACACACACACACACACACACACACACAACACACACACACACATTTCCAAGTCAGAGAGGCGAGACACCTGGACTCCTTCAAAATAAAACAAGCAGCAGGCTTTACATGCTACACATGCACACACACACACACACTAATCACATCCACAGAGACTAGTACAACACACACACACACACACACACACACACACACACACACACACACACACACACACACACACACACACACACACACACACACACACACACACACACACACACACACACACACACACACACACACACACACACACACACAGGACAGCCCTCACATCTGGCTGTGTTACAGGGAAGAGGACACAGTGCCTTGCCAGACAGTCCTCAGTGATTCTCTATTTTCCGTATTTAAAGACAGAATATTGACTCGTCTTAATATAGTTTGGACACATAAACTGAGAAGCCCTCAAGTCTGAGAATTGTATAAACACAGACCTGCTAATATGAGGTCTGTACTGCAAAAGAAAACATCCTCCAACTTCAAAAACATAACACAAGATGGAAGATCTCTAAAAGCACAGAGTTATTTTCCTATCATTATTCAAACATCAGTTTGAGAGCATGATTCATTGATTTGTTTTTGTGTTCAGTTGAAATATCAACAACCTTTCCCCAACATCCCAAACCAAAGCCCTGGAGCACATGGATGGATTAACCCAGTTAGAGAGTACCCACCCGTACGCGATGCTCTAAGAAGTAAAGCGAACGCGCCCTGCTAGGAGGCAGGGATAATCTGATTTGTCTACACTACAACTGGCCTTCTATTGACTGGGGGATTTTGACAGGGTTGCTGCAAATTAATAAATCATGCTCTCTAATTGATATTCCACATTCTTGAATAAAGACAGGAAAAAAACACTGGACTTTTTCAGATGTTCCATCTTATGTTAAACTCCCACACAGTATAGTATCAGGTCTGTGTTTATACAATTCTCAGACTTGAGGACTTCTCAGTTTATGTGTCCAAACTATATTAAGATGAGTCAATATTCTGTCTTTAAATATGGAAAATAGAGAATCACTGAGGACTGAGGGGAAAAAAAGGAAATCCATTCTTTTTTAGGAATGGGTTCAACAAAGACATGATTCCTGTCCTCAGGGTGTACTTCACTCAATAGATTTTATATATAGTGCCTTGCCAGACATATTTTATATATAAATACACATACATATACATATATATAATCTTCTGTATGTATATATGTCCAACACAAAACCATTAGTGTGTGTTATCAGTTAGAAGAGGAGTGTATGTGTGAGCACTGATAGATTCATATAGATCCAACACGTAGGAATGTGTCACACATAATACCATTCATTGTTTACCTGTGCTAACATGCACTGGAACTTCTTCTTTCCACCACCCTACTAATGCTCTGTGTGTGTGTGTGTGTGTGTGTGTGTGTGTGTGTGTGTGTGTGTGTGTGTGTGTGTGTGTGTGTGTGTGTGTGTGTGTGTGTGTGTGTGTGTGTGTGTGTGTGTGTGTGTGTGTGTGTGTGTGTGTGTGTGTGTGTGTGTGTCTAGGGGTCTCACAATCCAAACAATAAAAGTCTTAGTTTGATGATGTAATGAATTATCATGGGATTATGGGAGTTGTTGTCTTCATTGTTAAACAACTATCACAGCTTCTCCATCAGTGTTTATTGATCAGGAGGATTTTTACTAGCTGGATCATCAGTAGAGATCTCCTCCTCTATAAAACAAACAGTGAATAACACAGTTTCATGTTAGAAATCAGTGTTTCTTTGACCCTGCTCATTGGACACAGGAAGTTCGGAGGGGCTGAAAGTAGAGCTGCTCCTAACGTTTGCTCTCCAAAGCAAATGTACACAGGGATTAAACAAGGAGAAAAAAAACACGGAATAAAGCAGTTTCACATTTAAAAAAAAAGAAAAAAGTTTCTCTGAGGTTATTCATTGGACACAGGACATCAGCTAGTTTCTCTGATAACTTCTGATCCAGACATCCGATGACAAACCATTCATCTGGTTCAAAAGATACACTTTATAATGACCAATAAAAAGTTTGTTGTAAAACTGTGGCTTCAAACTAAATAAAAGTATATTTATGAGAGTTTCTGGTGGACGACCACAGTGCAGATTTATGATGTTGTATGTGTAGACGCCATAGTGTGGACGACCACAACCCTGACACAAGCCCACAAGATGTTCATCATCATGTGCTCTACATATCAACACAGAAAACCTCACACTGAAACAATAAGGTTGCTGTTTTTTGATTCATCTTTCATACTTATAACCATTATGACCTCATGACCTCGTTCAAAAGACTATCTGTTCTGATCAGTACTGGTTTCTACACATTTTACCAGTAAGTCCTTAACTGATTCTCCAGCAGCAGTTAGACTTGCTTTTAAGGATGCCATATGAGATCTCCTTGACAACCAGATGACATCCCTTCCTTTAGGTGTGCACCAATCAGCCAAAACATTAAAATCACTGACAGGTGAAGTGAAAAACATTGATGTGAACAGGGAGTTATGTTGACATGAACATCTCTACCAACATTTAGGTTTAAAATACAAGAGGTGTTTCCAGTGGGAGGAGAGGGGAGTAAAAAGATAACATTTTACTCGAGCTTACAACTACATCGCTACTAAAAAAAAAACATCATGAGTAAAAAGTCAATAAATACTTTATCAAACCAGCTGTTCAACAAAAAGAAGCATCCACTCTCTGCCTGTATGTAGCATAACTGTAGGACAGAGGACAGGAGGACAGAGAACAGGAAGACACAGAACAGGAGGACAGGAAGACACAGAACAGGAGGACAGGAGGACAGAGAACAGGAAGACATAGGAGGAAAGAGGACAGGAAGACACAGAACAGGAGGACAGGAGGACAGAGAACAGGAAGACATAGGAGGAAAGAGGACAGGAAGACACAGAACAGGAGGACAGGAGGACAGAGAACAGGAAGACAGAGGAGGAAAGAGGACAGGAAGACACAGAACAGGAGGACAGGAGGACAGAGAACAGGAAGACAGAGGAGGAAAGAGGACAGGAAGACACAGAACAGGAGGACAGGAAGACAGAGAACAGGGAGACGGAGGAGGATAGGAAGACAGACTGCCTACACAGGGAGCAGCTGTGCACACGCCCCTTGAATCAGGTTGTGGTAACAGATGGGTTTAAACTCTATGTGTACAATGTGTTTCATTCACAATTTAACTACTTGGGTACTTAAGACAAACATAACAAACTTAAGGATCTGTGTGTATGACTTATTACTTAGGGGAGTTTCTCTGGAGAAACAAAACAGGAGGACAGTGAGAGACGGGGGAAAATGTGAGAGAAAGCAGGAGGAACAGGAGCGTTGTCAGCTCTTGTGGTTAGTCTCCTCTCCTCCTCCATCATCTCCAGACAGCACAGTGATGGATGTCTCTGGCTGGTTTGTTTTGGATCAGCTGATTATTAAGCTAGTACACGGGACCACGTCGCATGGGCATGTAGCTGGGCAGTAGCCAATCACAGCATTCCCATCTCTGTGACTGTAAAGAAACCAACCACCTCCATGTCTGTCCCTTGAGCTGCAGGATTCAGGAGTGAAGGGAAGTCCAGACTATATTAGACCAGACTAGATATTGACTCCCACAACGGAACTAATTACTTTAGCCTTTAGCTGAACATAAATCCTAACACACAGTGACTCTGTATCCTTTCCTGCTTTCACTTTTCTCTTTCGCCCGTCCTTCTGTCGCTTTTCTTTACCCAACCTCCATGTGAACCCCACCCTCTGTCATCACAGGGCCCATAAAATGCGCAGCCAGGCTACAGGGCCATAAACTCTTTGACAGAACATCTGTCCTCACTGACCATATGCTACCCGGCCAAAACTCTGACTAATGTTCAACTTTAATTCTCATATATTCAGCGTTACAAACCAATCAGATCGCACTTGACCCTGTGATGGCAATCTGATCCTGACCCTCCTCCCCCAAAACACGCTTTTATTTCATTCACTTGTCTGCTTATCTTGTAGAAATGAGCATGTGAGCGGAGGAGGTCAAGACCAACACACACACACACACACACACACAAACATACACACACACACACAAACAGCAGGCGACAGAGGGCCTGTGTGTTCACGGCCCTAATTTATGTGAATGTGGCCATAAAGAGATACAGAATGTGGCTATGGAGGATTTCCCCCATCGCTCGCCAAAATGTCTGTGTGTGTGTGTGTGTGTGTGTGTGTGTGTGTGTGTGTGTGTGTGTGTGTGTGTGTGTGTGTGTGTGTGTGTGTGTTGAGTCAGCGTGTGTGCTCTTTGCTCTAAATGAGAAGCAGCACTGGAGAACTCTCAGGCTCAGCAGGGTTGGCTGAGTCTGGAAACATCAAGTAGAACTAGAGAGAGAAAAATAAAGAGTCACGGCAGTGTCTGACTCACAGGCTTCATTCACTCGCTGACGTTCGGCATTTGGCACGGCGGTCTGATCTCGCTACGACTTCCCGCTGTGACTGTCTCTCTGAACGGCTGCTAGGAGGTAAACATGACTCAGCGCCTCAGTTCAGATCAGGCAGATGAAATGTTTTTATGTCACAGCAGTTACAATTGTTCAGCGGGGAGCCCCGTCAGAAACATAAAGCGAGTCCTTCCTCTTGATCTGATTGGCTGTGAAGGCTGGTGAGTTGCATCAGTGGAGATGATGGAAGGAGAAGGGGATGGATCTGCTAGTGTGGTCTGAAGGGACGGTGATATCTCAGCAGCAACAGGATGTGTTATCATGAATGGAATATACTACATTACATATAACCTAACCTAACCTATATACCTTATTAGGGCCCAACCCAGCTGTCCTGCCCCCCGCGACTTGAAAGAAATCCTAGAGGAAACACTGTATTATAATATAATTCATGGTCCACAGAGGATGTATCCTATTGACTTTGGTGATTTTTCCACTAGCACCAAAACCAAGTTGACACTTTTAACTGTTGATAACGGATAATAATTATAATATAATAATAATCATCAGGTATCTTTCATTATTGCACACTGGCCTCTTCAGCAGGCTCCAGTGTGTCACACTGCAGTGCACAGCATGTGTTATATGAACATGTGACATGTGATTTAATAACCTTTGAATCTGGAATCTGGAAGTTCACTGCCAAGAACTTCGCTTCAGTGATTGATGTTGTTCTTCACAGCATGAAGTATAAGAACTTTGGAGATGTGTTCAATTTTTCTCCACTGCCATCATCAACATATCAGCATATCAACACATCAACATATCCATCTAACATTCCTGGAGAACTTGAAGAACCTTTTATTTCCATTTGGCTTCAAAGATGGAGTCTTGTTTTTCTCACTTAATTTTGTAATAACTCAGTTAGATGACAGGTTTATTCCATGTCACAAATAAATCAAATCAAAAAGGGTTTGTGTGAAGTGAAGGTTCAAACTAATATTTTAACTTTACGAACACCCTCATTCACTTCAATGAAGCCACTGAGTTGGCACAGAGTTACTGAGTTGTAGAGTTTGTCTCATCCTTTTCATCCTGGTTCAACACAAAGACACAATGACATTAAGCTACACATCCCAATAGAAGCTTTTTTTCATCCAAATTCACATCTCTCATTCTCAGCTGAACTACTCATGAAGGATTACTCACAGTGAGGTGGAGCACATATCAAATTAAACACCCCTGGCTCCAGTTGCTTTAAGTGTGCATCAAAGTGTTGGCAAGAAAAATGATGGTCAAATGTAATCATAGTTACTGCATGCAGCACTGCATCCATCTCCACACCCATTACTGTAGTTTGAATTACTCATGAACTCATCAGAGCACAGATATGGAACACATGTCATAAGAGAGAGTGTAAACAGATCTAATCACAGTGTAGACAAATTAAAATCATAACTTTATTAGTTTCTTTCTTCTCTGTTGAATAAATCATGACCCCCCTATGGTTTCATAATGTACCACATATACAAAATAAACAGCAGAACTGATCTGAAATGACGCCGTCTGTGTTTTTAGTGTTACATAAGTTATATTTCTTTGCACTTTGGTCACAGAGAAACATTCTTTCATTAAGCCTTGCAGAAATGTGTGGTTAAAATGACAATGAATGGATTTGATTTGATTGATTTTGATGCTGCTTGTTTGTCTGTGTAACAAAGCCTCGTTGAGTAATCCTGTTTTGACATTACAACAAATGAATGAACTGTCTCCAGCACAGGGCTTACATGAACACTGAATAATGTGTTGGATTTTCATTGGAATGATTCAACAGACTCATGCACACATGCACACATGCACACATGCACACATGCACACATGTACAAACACATTTCCATTAGTCACTATGCACATCGTTTTTCAAAATTAGTAAGTCATAGAGTATCCCACTGTCATGTTTATGATATTACCAGATCCAAACACATGGTTCCTTTGTCTGTAATGTGGTAACAATGAAGTGATTATGGAGTTTATTCAGACATTATTCACTGATGTATTTCTCTATTGTGTAAAAAGAAAGGTGACTCATTACATATCTTGGCCACTCTTCTTTTATAACCAAATTTTAAAGATCCAAAAAATGTGTGTGTGTGCCTCAAAACGCAGCATTCACACTAATGTCAGGTTAACCCATTCAGCACCACCCAGCAACAAAACTGTAAAAGAACAGGTAGGTCTGTCACAATAACTACTTTTGTTGGACGATATATTGTCAATTGTGCGATAAATGATATTATTGTCATTTGAAGATCATTTTATACCACTGATATAATGATAATATAATAGCATAATAATGTAAGGGGAGTCTCCACTCAGGACGTACACAGTGAGGAATGGAGGACACTACTTGTTTAGTCAATGTGACATGAATAGTCTCTTAGCTGCTAATGTGAAGTGTGGTGATACTGAGGTCATACAAAATGACCAAGCTCATGTCCATGTATCATCTGATAAGTCCATATATAGACATGATGATGTTGATCATTATGATATTGAATGATGACAGAGAAAAAGAAGAGGAATTCCTCTTTAGGAGATGTGATACTCTCATCTGACTGACAGCTAAGGAGCTCCAGCAATCTCCAGCTGCAGACTAGAGCCTTTCAACAAAGGCTTCATCTGTCACAGCTCTCCTTCCCTACTGATTCTGGATCAAGATGGACTTAACTCTCTTGGTTGCAGTTGAAGCTGTCATCTCTAACAGTGTGCACCAGAGGAACTCAGCATGTGTGGGCCAAGCTCAAACAAAGACTGATTCATCAACTGTGCTTGGTATACACATGAAAACTTAGAGTTATCTGGGAGACTTGACACAAAGAGGCTCACACACATGTGGGACAATAGAAAAGCGGTTTGTATGTCAACATTTAGATTCACACCTGAATCCTTCCACTAATACTGAAAAGTAGATTAAAAAGGATAAGGATGCATTTCCCATAATCTGCATCAAAGATGAAATGATTCACAAAGGCTAACATATTTCTTTTGATATACAGAACAAAGCATCCAGAAGCAGTCCAGTTATATTAAAAATGGCTGACGGTGCAGTTCTGCGACTCTAATGCAACCTAATGATTGCAGCTTTGGCTCTAATCTTCTACATCAAACCTCGTTCCTCTCCAAAGTCAAGAGAGTTCTTGAATCACAGCCAGAGAGAGATTTCCACACATCAAAGAGGAGCTGGAGATTTTTTTTTTTTTTTTAATTTTCCAACAGAGCTCTCACACAATGAAATCTCTATATTTCAGCTGGTAAAACGGTCTGCTGTGTGTATTTGACACAACGCAGACACACCTAAAGATTTCTGTGTCTCTATGTCAGCTAATCAATAAGAGAAAGATCGCTGAAGATAATTCAGAACAGTCTCATCGTCAATCAGATGTACAACTTTATGTGAGCAGGATGAGCACAAATGAAGCTCTCTCAGCTCTAACACAGTAACAGTTGTAACCCATTTAAGTCACAGGGGTCAGACTGGGGCCCCTGTTCTGTCATTTTAGCAGAAACCAAGTCATCTACAGAAATAAAGTGCAAAGTCAACAACTGGAAATCAGTAGTAACTGTGGTGTAATTAACTTTAATTATACTAAAGGTTTATGTTAACAACAACAATGTACATGACTCACACACTTGTACTGTATATCTTAAATCTTATGTATCTTGTGACGATGTATAAAGTAAAGCTAATACTCTGATACAGGTTCAGATTAGTACTGAATACTAAAAACACTGAGCAGTCAAATATTGTCAGGTGTCAGGTGGTTCCAGAAGTTAAATCCTATTCATTTCTCCCATAGACAGGGTTACATTACTCACAGTTACTCACTTCTACAGTTTGGAATCAGCTTGAAATTCTAAAAGTTAAATCATCAAACAGATGGGTCAGAAAAAGTTTGCTTCTTTAGTAAAAAGTCAACGGTAGAGACGGTAGTTTACATAAAAATTTGAGGATAGTATTAAACTATGACTCCCAAGATCCATTTCAGCAAGAAACAGCCCATCACTGATCTTACATTTGGTCAAGTGCACAGCTACCATGGATGTATTATAACATCAGTTATCAACTATCAGTTGATTTTTCCCAGTGGTCACTCATGGTATTGCAGAAGCCCAAAAAGCATTTTCCCATAGAACACCATTAGAAAAAAGACATTTGTGGTCCAGTATCCAGCTCTTATAATACATCCATGGCTTCTTCTCCACAGCAACGATGGCCGAGGCTCATGGGTATTGTAGTATTCTTAGCCGTCCACCAAAATCACAAACATAACATGATTTCTCAGAAACACAATTGAAACAACTGAAACTGCTGGTCAAAATATAAACCAATAAGATTTTGACATTATCCGGTAAAGTTCTGAGTTTCTATGTTCAGTAACTCTTCAGTAACTCTTCAGTAACTCATTTAAAGAAATATCAGAAATGAGAACACAGGATGAGGAATAACCCTTCTGGAACCAACCACCATTCCCACTTCACACCATGTTCATATCAGTCAAATACATGACTCACACTCTTTCCTACTGTTTATTTAACCATTCCATGTTTGGCACAGGTCTATACGAGTTAAGAACTATTCTGTGGAAGTTATGTGACATACACAGATCAGTGTGTGGGCTTTATCTTCGTCAGGTAAATACGGCAGGTAGTGTGGGTCATCCAGGGTTTCAGTGCTTTTGGTTCAGATGTGTAACTGCCTGGTTGTGTTACTTACTCAAGTGCTTTTGAAGTATTTAATATAATAAAGTAAAGGCTCAGCTTCTATTTGCCTCTGAGAAGAGTACACAGTTATATTTCAAAAGGTAGATATACAGACGGTGATTTAGTGTCTGTTTTTCTTCCAAGAATAACATTTTATAGCATGACGTTTGTTTGTACATTAAAGTTATTAGCACTACAACTGCCTCAGGGTAAAAATGTACCCACGGTGCCTTTTCAATTACACATAACTATATTTTAATACAATTTTAAAGGCCTTCCAGTCTTTGACTTTTTCCTAAAATAATACTGTGTAGCACCTCCTATTGTTAAACACAGTGAAGATGAATCCAGATAAAAACACCACCAGGTCAAATGTAGTCCTATATGAAATGCATTTATTTTCATTTGGTTCATGTTTAGTGCAGCAGTGTGTGATCTGACTGCTACATCAAGTCATAACTAAATCATAAAAAGAGAAACCTGCAACAAAAAAAATTGGCAGGTACCTTATATGTAGGAAAACTTTATATGTGTGTCTAAAATTCACACACACACACACACACACTCATCTGCTCAGAGTGCATTTGGGGGACACATATAATCACCTGTTAAAATAAAGATGATTCAGCTGACTCATTAACATTCATTGTGCATAACACTTATTTTAGTTCATCGCTCGTTCCTTCACTTATATTCTGTCATGTTATAGTTTAGAGTTTAGAGTTTATAGGCTGTGAACTAAAGTTGTTCCCAGCTGGCTGCAGACAATGAGCTGTGTGTATTTATTTGTCTGCTTAAGAGCGGAAACATCTTTACAGGCTTACCAACACTCTTTTCTCTTTGTCTGAAAAGTCATCTCTGCTGTGGAGCACACTGAGGATCACTGGTGAGGTCATTATTTAACACGTTTCATACCTGTTGGAATCATATTTCTCTCATTCTGTTATCAGATAATGGAACAAGTAGGACATTTGATTTCAGCTCATACATGCTGTGTTCACCTGCAGTCGGTAGCGAGCAGCTTTGGTGCTAAGTGATAATCTATACTGACATCAATGACAAGCGTCACAGAGAAGCAATAGACCGCAAATGTGCATTAGTGCTTGTAAAACATGACACATGTAAAAAGTGTCAGTAAGTGTTTCTGTAATGTTTTCAGTGGATGTTGAAGCTTTGACTCAGTCTGTGAACATTCAGCTGTGTAATCCCACCTGCACTAATTACTGCTGCAAACATGTTCTTTAACACAGCCTGTGTAACATAAGCCTCCTGCATGGAACATCAAACACCATCATTAAAGCTTTAAATGATTACTCTGTCATATAGCAATAATCTTGTGATATAGAACTTTATTTAGTCAGTATGTTTTCATTTATTTGATAGTTATAAGGTGTACATATTGGGCTTGTTTTAGTCCTTGATCCTGTTCCAGTCAGTTAATGATTATTGAGCTTGGCTACAGACATCATTCATTAGTACTGTAAGTCTCCTTTGATTATGACTTTCATTTATAGTGAGACTGAGCTTGTAGACCACACATCCTCCAGTTTCCCCTGAAGTGCTTCTAGGCAATAAACAGCTCATCATCTGCATAAACAACAGAGCTGTCTGTGTGTGTGTGTGTGTGTTGGAGTCAGCTAGACTGCTGTCACCACTATCAGCAATATGAAGAGATTCAACTGTGGTGTTAGAAACAGTGTTCAGATGGTTAAGGGAAGGCTGACCTCTGTTACACCTGTGCAGCACTAGGTCTGTTACAATAAATATCGACTTATCGTACAATAACGTAAATATCAACATCATCATGTCTATATATGGACTTATCATATGATACATGGACATGAGCTTGATCATTTTTTTGACCTCAGTATCACCACACTTCACATTAGCAGCTAAGAGACTATTCATGTCACATTGTTAAACAAGTAGTGTCCTCCATTCCTCACTGTGTACGTCCTGAGTGGAGACTCAAGACTAAAGCACTAAATTACAGCAGCGGAACTCTAGCACCCCCCCACACATGAACAATAATACTGAAATAGATCATAATTCAATATGTAATTTGTAGATAGAAATAACTGTCCTGACCCATAATTGTGGTAGTGTAGCACCCACTCTCCAATCCCACCCCCCACCCCCCTTACATTATTATGCTATTATATTATCATTATATCAGTGGTATAAAATGATCTTCTAATGACAATAATATCGTTTATCGCGATTATTTCTGAGACAATATATCGTCCAATTAAAGTAGTTATTGTGACAGGTCTATGCAGCACTACACTGCCAGGAAGAATACATGGAATTGGTGTCAATGGGTGTCTTATACAATGTAAATCAGTCAAGTAAGTAGGTAAAATGTATGTATGTAGCGTTTTTCATTGGTCAGATCAGTCGCAAAGTGCTTCAACATAGGCAAGATAAAACATTTTTTTTAAAAGATCATACACACACAAAATATATACACGCTTCTATATACACACACATGCATACATAGAATAATACTGCAATAAGTTAAAGTTATAAAAATAAAATGCTGAATCTGAGAGTTGACAAGTTACCCAAACTGTCTAAACAGATGTGTTTTAACTGTTTTTTTAAATGAATAAAGAGAAGGTTTCAGACAGAGCATTCCAAAGTTTTAGGTGCAACGTCCTCAAAAGCTCAATCACCTTAGGCGGATGCGTGGGACAGAAAGCTAATTTAGCTTTAGTTTGACCTAAAGGAGAGAGCTGATGTGTGGGGGTGTATACAGTCTGTCACATATGCAGGAGCCTGCTTTGAAAGTAAAGGGGAAAATTTAAACTGGATACTAAATGAAACAGGAGGCCAGTGAAGAGATTGAAGAATAGTGGTAATGTGAGCCTGTCTGTGTGACCTACAGTGAGAAGTCTCACAGCAGCACTTTGGACAGTCTGCAGACGATCAAGAGATAGTGAGAGAGGAGAATAATGTGGTACAGTTACAGTAGTCACAGCATCTCTTTCTTTAGGTGCTCTTAAAGTAAGTTTGAAATCATGAAGTGTCTGATTGAAAAAGTATGTAACACAAAAAACTCTCTAGATAAAGTTAAAAAACACGTTTTGATTGGTTCTCAGCACTCACTCTCCCCTCGGCAACCAAAGAATGGTTTCCATACACAGCAACTCCACAATGATTAGAATGCTGAGAGTCAAACAGTTGGTTTGTTAAGCCGCCTCCACCGAGGACTATTACAACATCAATCACATGAGCTGCTGTTTACTCGGTCCATACATCCACACTCCCACACAGAGCTGCTGTCTCACTCTTATCAACATTAACCAATAAAGTTTTTCCAAGATTGATGTTCACAACTTTAGTCGTTCTATTCAAGTCTCCAAACATTCCTCCTCGTTTTAAAGACGTATTAAAAGCAGCGCGCTCAGTCTAACTCCAGTACCCGCGGTGAGCCGTTACCCCAAATATATCAGACAAGAGAACTTCATCTCCCATGGGGCCCCAGGTGTTATTGCAGCGAGAGGCTCTGCTGTAGCAAATTATACAGTACATTCCTGAACCATGACTCTCCTGCTCTCTCTCACACGCACACACACACACACACACACACACACAAATGCACGCACATAAACCCACCCTGTGGTTCTTCGCAGCATACGCCCTACATGCCAATAGAAATGCACACAAAGTCAAACATGCCCTACACACACACACACACACACACAGACCACATGACTAGGCCAGGGTCACAACTTATAAACTCTGCAAACTTCATCTACAAACTCAGACTTAAAGGCAATAAACATGAGTTGAAACGCGGTGTGTGTATGTTCTTGTAGTGGTACATGAGTGTGTGTGTGTGTGTGTGTGTGTCCTTGTGAGTCAGGGTGGTATCAGTCTGTCACACTGTCCAGCTCAGCAGTATCATATTCCCATCATTTATTCAACAGGACTGAAAAAAGAGAGAGAGGAGAAGAGAGGAGTGAGGAGAGGGATGAATAGAGGTGATGTGGAGTGATGGAGGAAGAGGAGGCTGATAGATACAGTTGCTTCACACTTTTGGTGGATAAAGCCTCGGGATTGGTTGCTTTCAATAGCGAGGTTTCCACTGTAAGAGCCGGAACGTCTGAGGCGGACCCTTGAAATGTCAAACGAGAGAAGAGAAGCAGGAGAGACGTGCAGTAACTGATTTGCAGAGATTTTCCAGCTTATCTGATCACAGTTATGAACTTGATAAAATTCTAACACACAAACCTACAGCACTGCAATCTTTCTCTCTTTTTTTCATTTTGATTTTCTGTTTGATTTGGTGTGATAGTGCTGTGTGTGTTGTAATATGATTATTAGTATTCTTTTGGGCTCTTTAAACTTTAAATTAAAACTTGGCTTCATAATAACTTCACTCTTTATCTTGGAAGCAGCAGTTTGAACTGTGTTTCTGCTTCCTGGCTCTTCAGACTTTTTCCACTGTGTCTGACAGTTAACTGACTGAATTATTGATCCACACACATATTGTAAAGTGATGATGTGGATCATTTTCCAGTCAAATATCACAGATTTCAGAATGAACCATCTTGTGATAGCATAGTTGTTGCATTATATCATTACAGTCTTGTATCGTGAGTTAGTGGAAACAAAAGTGACTTAAGCTTTTTTTGTGCTTCATTCTTTAAACTTTGATGTTGTTGTCTTCCTGACACGCGGAAAAAATCTACACACTCAGGTCCAAAACGCAGGTAGATTTTCCATTTGGTGAGTAAATCTCAAGATATCAGTCATACTGGTTAACAGTAAATGTTTGTAACAAAATATTCATGATATAAAATATTTGGCATGATAAGTCTGAGCAGTTACTCATGTTTGTCCCTGGACATCGTGGACACATGCACCATATATTACACACGTCTACACAGTGCTGTGAAACTGTATGAGTTCACAAGACTTGAAGAAAAACTCAGAAGCTGGAGCAAAGTTGACTGTCTTTATTGCTGTCTGTATCTCTCTTCAAGTAACAAACAGAAATACACAAAAATATTAGATTAGTTACACACACACACAGATGTGTTTTCACAATTACAAAGAAAAGAATAAAATGACAAATGCCACCTGCTAATTATACAAATTTGCCCTTTGAATACTATAAAGTGTCTATAAAGTTCACTGAGCTATGAAATACAAACAGAAATAGCCCGTTAGCTTGATTCAGAACTAGCATGACTCAGCAATACCAGTAGGCTAACCAGGAGCTAATACATGTAGCCCAGTAACAGCAGTGTAGCTCAGATTAAGGAGAAGATTTAGCTCAAAAATATTTTAACACAATTTAATGATAATATGACTCTTACATGAAACAAAAAACATTTACAAGCAATAATCTCTGAAGCATGGACACAGCTTGAACAACAAAACGTAGCTAAAGCTCAGAGCAGACCTGCTGGCAAAAACAACTGGAACTTTCCGGAAAGCAGCATCACCTGACAAAATTTAAAAATAGCATTGAAGCTATAAAAGGCAAGAGAAAATAAATGCAATACTCAAAACAACCACAGGGGGCGGGGCATAATTATTAAACCAAGTTTTTACAGATCATGACATCATATACTTTTGTTAGTGCACTGTGTACACTGTAATTTCAACAGGTTAGTGTTGTCTCAAATCAAACACTGCTGTCACGCACTTACCGGAAATGACAATTAGCTAGTTAGCTAGCTTGTTAGCAAGCTAGCGTTAGCATTCGCATTGTCGTTCACAGACAAATCATTACAGACTGCTAAATTAACCCAATAAACCTACTGATGGCTTATATGTGACGACAGTATAGTGGTGCTTAGTGAAAAAAAACACATGTATAATTTACATTTGAATAATGTAGTGATGTTCACTGTAGTTCCAACCAGTGAACTATTAGTTATTATCTGGCTTGTTATTCAGTAACAGAAGGAGCTACAAACACGGGACCAGCTATATTATTTTAAATATATTTTCTATTGTAGTTTCTTAATATTTTTTCAGCCCCCTCGTTACTTTGCGTGAATTCTCTGTAACAACGTCCCTGGCCGCAATTTCCTGTTTGAAAAGTGGTCCCTCCCCTTCCGCTACGTAGCCAAGATGGCGACTGTTGAAGGTGAAAAGTGTCCATAGTTCCAAACTCAACTTTTTGACTGTTTTGAGTGAAACCATCCAGGTACTCATAGTGCACTGCATCTTTCCATACGTAAGAACACAGTTATGCACTCAAAATATTAAGTGTAAGTACAGAAGAAGAGATTTAAGACACAGCATCAGTTTCACAGCACTGACACATTAGCTACTTAGCATCGCAGCTCTCTGCTAAACTCACTTGCTGCCTATTGCTGCTAGCTATCGTTAATTAAATAGCTATTAATAACTTATTATCCCAATGACATGTACTGAAGCAAATGTATGGCATTTATATACACAACAACACTTAGACGTCAATTGGTATGCTGTAGACTTTCATTTCGCAAACGTTGTCGGTCACACAAACTCTAATTTGATGTTTTGTCACCATCACCTTCATCATTATCATGGTAATATGAGGTTATTGAAGCATTTTCAACACGCCTCAGTTGTTGAGGCAGCAGAGCTATAAAAAGGTGCGTTTCTGCAGGGCACAGCGGCTTCAAAGCTTCTCCACGACGAAAGAGCTGAGCAAGGTTTGCATAATGTGTACGATTAGGTAAATAGATGGAGGACACGGCTCTAACTGTTCAGGAGGAGAGAGGAGCTGCTGCTGGAAGAAGCTGATGAAATTCCAGGCCAGAGACGGAAAGAGATGTGAAGGCAAAGCCGAGCGTGAAACAGAGATGAAAGAGAGCAGGAGGAGGAGGAGGTTAACCCTTCATCATTAAACTTTACTTCTTCCACTTTCACTGACAAAATGACAAAAGCTTTCTGGCAGGGCTGGAATTTCTGATCAACTTTATTTTGTTTGGCCTATAGTTTAACACAACTGAAGGGTTAAAGCTGCATTAATCAATACTTTAATATTAACAATGTGTCAAATGATGAAGGATCGAGTATCACAGTGATGAACGGCATGTTTCAGCTCATCGTTGCACTTTTACAGCCTGCTACTTTACTGCTTTGGTTCTAACAGCTCTCACTGCTGTTAGATTGTCCAGCAGCAGGCAGCTGTACAACCTTCAGCTTTATTGTTATCCTGAAGGAAATGTAGACTGCAGCAGGCATCAAACACAACAGCTTACACACAGCAAGCAGAATAAATACAAATAAAACTCCTGGAGTACGCCGTCAACACACTGAACCACAAAGTGAAAAAACAAAGATGGCAACAGTACAAGATCTACTATAATACACAGCAAGTAAAGTGCCAAATAACAGCTGATTTGAAATGCCGTGCAATGAAAGTAAAGTTAAAATGAGCTTAACAAATGAAGCCTGTCGATAACAACAGAGATAAATCTGCTCAGCGGCAAACAGCTGACACACATGGTGAGTAAATAGCTGGAGAACATGGTGGAGCATTCAGCAGAGAAAGATATTTCCCTCAGGAGCAGGTGGAGACCAAAACACGCAACACACAAGTCCAAATGCTGATGTTGCTACATTCTTATCAGAGTAACAATGCTGTTCTGCTGCACTTAGTGTCGAAAAGACTTAAATGAATATGGTTTTAACTTGATTTAACTCACACATTACATTCAAACAATCTTAATACAGTACATCATGATTTGAAAGAGTAAGGATAACTAATGTAAGCATCAACCTGACTGGAGTAGTAATAGTGAGGCCATGGTTGAGCAGCGTTGTGCATGGATACCCTCTGATGAGCAGCAAATTGTCTGCCTCTAATCTGTTTCCCTCAGGGAGGCAGAGCAGAGTTCACAGTGTGAGTGACACAGAGCTCAGTGAGCAGCCAGACACACACACACACACAGACAGAGAGGGTTAACACACCCTGATCTAAGTAAGGATGTGACTTTTTGGATAATCTGTAAGCCTCACTGTGTGGAAGAGGCTGGGATCATTCTTTTATGACTTAAACGTTGCTTTCCTAACTCCCTAACAACATGTAACAAATAAATACATAAATATACATTTACTGAATTGTTCTATGTATTAAAATAATGGTACAAGATCAGCTCATTGACACTGATACATGATCCAACTGCAAACTGGTCTCTACACTGTGTGCTTTCTAGTCAGTTTTTTACACTGTGATGAATTAATAAGAAAAACATTTAGTTTTTATGTATGCAAGTATGCATAATAATAATAGATGAAAAATAAAGAAATCTTGAGTCAGTATCAGTACATCTCTAAATCAACTACTTTACAAATGCAGCCAAACAAGCTTACACTGCAACACACAGACACATGGGAGCTTATGCAATGGCTTAAAGAACTTCAAAAGAGGGCTAGTGTGTGTGTGTGTGTGTGTGTGTGTGTGTGTAGGCCCAAAGCCACCCACACCCACACATACACACATACACAATGTACTGCTGTGACCCTCTACTCCTCCAGCCTGATGGAAGGGACCCTCTCAGTCAAGAATAGGCAATAATAATATGAACAAAATGAATATTAAAGTCATTTTTAAGCATATAATACTGAGGCAATCAATCACACTGTAAAAACACTTTCATTCATCTTCATCATTCATTTAAAATTCATTTGAAATGGTTTTACTGTGTTTTAAAATAATCTAAATATGTAGCAGAGTCTGTCTCACAGAAGTGAGAAATGTAAACAAATAAATCCAACTGTCATGCTGAGTGTGCAGATGAGTGTGTGAGGGCCCTCAGAAGAGCCATTAATTCCACTCTGCTTTAAGGTTAATGATTGAATGAGTGAGGCAGGTGAGGCAGAAAGGTCACGCCCCAATCCTACATGACAGCAATCACAGCCTCTAATCTTCCACCTGCTTAACATTCACATCACACACACACACACACTCACACGGTGTGTCGTCTCAATCTGATTCAAGCTGGATTGCACCTCCGCTTTAATGCATGCATGCACACTGAAATCTGACACGCACACGCACACACAGACACACACAGACACACACAGACACACACAGACACACACAGACACACACAGACACACACAGACACACACACACACACACACACACACACACACACACACACACACACACCCTTTTACATGGTTTTCTTTCTTACTATTCAGAGGTCAGTAATGTCCTTTTCATCACCACACAGTACAGCATATATTATTATAATATAATTGACCTGTATATAGAAATATATAGACCTTCACGATAACAACTTTTGTTGTAAATATATATTGTCTCACGATAAACGATATTGTCATTTGAAGATCACTTTTATACCACTGATATATATGATAATATAATAGCATAATAATGGAAGGGGGTGTGGGGTGGGATTGGAGAGTGGGTGCTACACTACCACAATTATGGGTCAGGACAGTTATTTCTATCTACAAATTACATATTGAATTATGATCTATTTCAGTATTATTGTTCATGTGTGGGGGGGTAGCTAGAGTTCCGCTGCTGTAATTTAGTGCTTTAGTGGTTGGAGGTCTGTGAATTCAGTCCAGATGGTGGTGGTGATGGCGATCGTTTTCACATACTGTCAGGTCCTTCAACAGCTACATGGACTTATACAACATTTGTTTTTGAGCATTCATGATTTCCAGACTTTCTATGACACTGACTTTAGTGATCCCATGAGCTTTAACCTCTACTTCCTCTACCACCACCACCATGAAGTTCATACATGTGGTTGCAAGTGAAATGTCTCCATAACTATTGGATAGAGTGTCATTCATGTTCCCATCAGGATGAATCTATATGACTTTGGTGAGCTTTCCATTTAGGGCCATCATCAGCAAAACTGATGACTTTCCTACCTACCTACTATGTTGTTTAGTATTAATTATTTGGTTAATGTAAAATCTTGTGTTTTGGTAGGAGTTCCACACACTGACACTGCTAAATGTTTATTCTATTTAATTATTCTATTAATTCTATTCTGTTTGGAGCCCAATTGATATATCTGATAGCTGATATTATCAGCTGATATTGACCTATAACAGATATATCGGTATTGGTGAATATGTTGTCTGATATATATATATATATAATTAATTAAGTTATATAGGCAGCATTTTATATACATTTGATACTTGTTCTTAATTCAAGTTTAATGTACTCTATTTGTACATGTGTTTTTTATTTATAGTTATTTAGAATTATTGAATTCACAGAGCACTGATGTCATTTTATACAATATGGTTTATTATTAAACTGTAAATTATCATGACCTCCATAACATATATTTGTCTCAAGTGTTTGATGACAACACTTGGACCATTGCAAAAAAAGTATGTTTATGTAAATATTCTGTACATATAATATCAATATCAGAATTTTTTTTTACTCCCTAATGTCAGCATCGGCCCCAAAAATCCAATATCTGTCGGGTCCTATTTCTGTTTCTTCATTCCAGGATCCTGGTGGCACGTCTGCATGATCCACAGTCAGGCTTCACTTTAATCCACTGAGCCAGACTACATCCTTACTATAGTCTGGATTTCAGAGAGATTGAGACTGTACCAAAAGTGTGTTCTTTAAAATAAGCGTCTCCTTGACAACACTGATACAGTGTTTCTTCCTCTTGTTGCAGTGTGAACTTACAGTTTATGATTGGGTGTAGCTGTGAAGACACTCCGGAGATGAACACACTGGTTGAAGGTGGAGTGATTGAGATAAGGATAGACACACTTGACAGACGTTCGGATAGCAGAAATGGATTATGGAAGCTGATATGACATTTGTTTGTGTGATCTCTGAGGCAGATCGCCATGGAAGCATGGGGGCTCTCTGTTGTCTGAGCACCGGCAGAGGCAATTGAGCGTTAAAGCCTCGTAAATCTGTCTGCAACCACACCGAGGGGGGGGGGGGGGGGGGGGTCCCCACCTACCCACACACCACTGCTTTAAGGGGGTATTTAAAAGGTGCACCTACAGTACAGTACATAGGGGATGAGTACAGATACATGAAACTATTTGAAATGGAGAAATTTCACTGCAGCATACATTTGTAGCTGTTCTGGAGCTTTTCATTATATCACATGAGCCTCCTGAACTGACTGAGTTTGTCACAGTTTTTCTATCAACAAGTTCAAGAGTGCACTTTCTCTGTCTCAACCGTTGAGCCAACATGATTACAGGTCCTTAAAAAGGTATATTATAGACTTCCGGTGACGTCATGACCAAGGCAACAGCCTGACTTCAAAGCTCCTGAGGAGAGTCTTTAAAAAACTAGCCAAAACGTAATTTTACTTTTCTTTTTAATTAAAAACAATCACACACTCACACGGTGTGTCGTCTCAATCTGATTCAAGCTGGATTCTACTGGCACCTCTGCTTTAATGCATGCACACTGAAAACACACACACACACACACACACACACACACACACACACACACACACACACACACACACACACACACACACACACACACACACACACACACACACACACACACACACACACACACACACACACACACAATACCAAATAATCATTATGGCGAACCTTCGAAAAGAATCGGAAAAGAAGGCCAACAAACCTGGAACTGGATGAACTGGATATCAGATTAACGAGTCCAAGTCTGAAGCTATGATGTTAAAGGGGCAGTGGCCTACACAATTAACAGGTAGACTTCATTTTCACTGGTCACAAAGATTCAGATACATGGGAATATTTCTAACTACTGATCTATCAAAAATGTTCACAGTCAATTATGGGAAGTTGATGAATTGTATAAAATCAGATCTTATAAGATGGGAAATATTACAACTTTCTTTGATGGAAGAATGGAGACTATTCGAATGAACATCCTCCCCAGACTACTTTTTCTTTTCCAATCTTTGCCTATTCTTGTCCCCTCAGCTACTTTCACCACTATAGAGAGATGGTTTTCTAATTCTAATTCATATGGCAAAGCAAACCCCCTAGACTTAAACTCAGAAGATTACTATGTACAAAAATCAACCGAGGCCTGAATTTACCTAATCTGAAATATTATTACTGGGCAGCCCAATTACAATCCATGGTTTCCTGGGTATCTCAAGAAAAAGATACTGTTTGGGTAGGAATGGAACAGTCCGAATGTCTAGATGTTCCATTGAACTCACTTCCATTCCTTAACTTAGACACCGATAGGATGAAAAAGCTTACAAACATATGGGTTAAAAATACTTTGAGAGTTTGGTCTACTGTAAGAAAAAAAAAATACAATCACCTATGACCATATCCAGAGCCATTAGCATAGCTAAAAATATAGAATTCACTCCAGCAAGACTAGATAAGGGTTTTGAAAGATGGAAAGACAAGGGTTTGGAGGTCTTGGACCAATTATTTGAGGGAACTGTATTAAAGTCATTTGAACAAATTAAAGAAAAGTATGATTTAGCAACTGAAGACTTTTTCAGGTTCTTACAGATAAGAGACTATCTAAAGAAACATAAAGAATGGGAAGAGCTTGGTTCCCTACCATCTAAAACAGAGTATATTTTCATTTCAACTATACAGGGAACAGTGACAAAAAAATGTATATCACATTTATATAAAGGCACTAAAAGAAGATCTGGGAGAAAATAACCTGGATACTAAAGAAAAATGGGAATTGGAGATGAATACAGTATTATCTGACAAACAGTGAGAAACTTCATTTGAACAGGGGCATAAGGTAACAAATAGCCTCAGTTGGAGGGAATATGGTTGGAAGCTGAGAATGAGATATTTTAGAACACCTCTGGTTACATCAAAGTGGAGTAATACTTCACCTGAGTGTTGGAGGGGTTGTGGCTTACTGGGGGACCACACACATATATTCTGGGATTGTCCGAAAGTATTAGAATATTGGAAAAATATACAAAGAGAAATAAAGCAATGCTTATCTATAGACCTACCGATGTATCCACTACATATTTTATTGGCATAGTACCTGAGGACTTTCTGGAAGATAGCCATACAAAACTGTTAAGGACACTTCTGCTAATTGCAAATAAAGTCATAACGGCCTCCTTGTTGAAGCCACAGCCCCCCACGATAGTCCAATGGAGGGATAGAGTCCAAGAGGTGTATCACATGGAATATACCACTGCAGTTTTACAGCTAAAGTCAGAAGCATTCCTCAATAACTGGACCTCTATTGTGTTGCATCTCCACTTAATATAACCTTATATATATATATATATATATATATATATATATATATATATATATATATATATTTATATATACCTTTATTTTTGTTTTTGTGTCTTCTCTGCTGGAACCTGAAGACAGGTCTAGGAATAACAATGTATTAACCTATTGAAGGATGTCGATCAGTCTTTAAGTATTTGACCCTTGTGGGCTATGGACCAAACCATGGACTACCCGTCTGAACCCCCTAAGACTGACATATTTGGTATTCATCTTTATGCCATATAAGAATTTGTTTTGATGCACTGTATGACTGATGTGAAAACAAAATAAAAAGAAGTTTAAAAAAAAAAAGGTATATTATGCAGGATTTTACAAAAGAATTATGTATAGACTCATATAAAAATGATCCCTGACAATCACTTATGAGCCACTAATAGTATTTGGTGCTGTATGTGTCTGCATTTTATTATTGTCTTATTATTTGCTGTGTTCAGGACACTTCTGGGCTTTGTGCAGTGGGTGTGTAGTCCCCAGCTAATAACAGCATGCAGGGTGTGAGGTCAGGACTCATACATGGATGTATAAAGAGAAGTGGATACAGCGTCTGAGACCAAGACCTTGTTCATTCCTATTCTGATAGTACTGTAGTAGTATTTTGCAGAGGTTATGACGCTCAGACAAATCAATAATGTATCCGCTGACTCTTTCTAAATGTTAGTCTACGGGAAAAAGTCTTTTTGGGCCAAGTAGCATCACGTGATGTTCAGCTGTTATGTCAAATTGGCTTCAAAGCCCGGTGCTGTTCCTAGGAGCTTGTTGGTAGTGTAGAGACCAGGTTACATCACTGTCTCTCTCCTCTGCTCCGCTCTGCTCTCTGTCTCTGTGTCAGTGATGTATAAAGAGCAGAAGGTCTGTGTGTCTGCAGTGAAACCATCAGAATCATTATCTCTCTCTCTCCTGCATAGTACACCTTAAAACTACTCAGTAAAGCAGTGTGTTATATTTAAACTCCTCTAACTCCATGTCTCCACGTGATACAAACATGCGGTCAGTAGAAGGCGTCTGGCTGGTGTTTGTCTCATTACATACATGCCTGCTGTACACTGGCATTCATATAGATACATTACAGATGTATAGAGATTGTAAAAAGGAAGCAGAGCAGTTTTACAGGCTCATTTCCAGCAGCAGGACAGACCCTGTCGGCGCCAAATATTATTAACTAGTCCAAGCAAACGATGAAAGCAGAATGGGAGAGAGTCCAAAAACTAGTCCAGAAATGTATATAAAACATCAGTATGCTACTGTATGTATGCTGTATGCTGTATGCTGTATGTCCTGTAGGAACATCACATCACACTGTTCATCATGGTCTTCTTCCAGCCAGTAGAGAATATTGTATATGTGACAGCAAGCAAATAGAGCTGACCAAGAAACAGTATTACATTTAAAATGAATCAGATTTAGAGCAGTTTCTTCATCCAGTATTAAAAACCACAACAAAAACAAACTATGATGAGTTTGGACATGCAACAAATATATATCTGTGTTACTGCAGGTGACCTCAGTTCACTCTTATACTAATATGTACACAATATGGAGCAAGATCACTTACTTATCAACATCTCAATTAATTGATTCATGACTGTTATTGTAAAGCAGAATGTACTTACTGATCATGTGACTAAAGTTAGGTCTGTAAATGTGACTAAATCTGTAATTTAGATTAATTTCCAAACGTTGATTAATTGGTTAATCAATCAACAGAAAATTAACCAATTTGATGATTTAAATCATTTTTCAAGCCAAAAATACAAAACTTTCCCTTGTTTCAGCCTCTCAAATGTGCCCTTTATTTGTCATATAAGACAATACTTAGTAGTAACACTTAAATCTACTACTTACTATATACTTACAATACTTCTGAAACTAGACATCTGACATTTTAACCAAACAATTCATCAAGAAAATGACTGTTTGTTTCCACTTCACAGTTTTGACATACACCAAATGTTTGTGATGTTTTGGTATTTTTGGCATAAACCTTGTAAATCTGCTTCTAGAAAGAATAATCAGCCCTTCACTAAAGCTCTGGGGACGGTTGTTGACCCCAACTGTCACTGTGAGGAACCAGAGAAGTCCCCCGACTCCACCCAGCACCACCATCTGCTGCTGCTATTCGCTACATCTGGAAGACAGATCACCCAGAGGCCACCAGAAGCAGCCAAGCACGTCATCCAGTGGTTCCACCCAGACAGGACGTCCGTGTGTGTGTGTGTGTGTGTGTGTGTGTGTGTGTGTGTGTGTGTGTGTGTGTGTGTGTTACAGGATAAGTTACGGCTTCCTCCAAGTAGAGGCAGCCTGGAAAGAGAATGCGCTTGTGTGTGTGTGTGACTCTTTGAATTGGCCGACTTTGCCAAAGCGAGTGTTGACCTCTTACACACACACACACACACACACACACACACACACACACACACACACACACACACACACACACACACACACACACACACACACACACACACACACACACACACACACACACACACACACACACACACACACACACACACACACACACACACACACACAAGAGCAACCATTTAGAAATGCATCCTCATGCTAAAAAATGCACTTATCGAGAAAAGCGCCCTCATTTACATAAATAACATGTAATATCTTCACACACACACACACACACACAGGTTAAAGCATGTGAAAAGGCCTTGCTCACAGTGACAGCAGCAAACACACCAAAGACATTCCTCTGCCTGCTTGCTAATTCAAACTCTGCTGCCAGCTGTAATTACCAAGTCCTAAACAAACACACACACACACACACACACACTAGCAATTTTTTCTGCTTCAATTTGGAGTTTGATACCATATTACTGACCGCTAAACCTCTTGTTTCATGAAGCACTTTCACACTGAGTGATTAACATTAGCTGCGATGCTGAGTGTGTGTTTGCCTCACAGCTACAAGGTTGTGGGTTGAAGTCTTGGCCCTGCTCCTGTGTGTGTGTGTGTGTGTGTGTGTGTGTGTGTGTGTGTGTGTGTGTGTGTGTGTGTGCGTGCGTGCGTGCGTGCGTGGGTGGGTGTGGGTGTGGGTGTGTGTGTGTGTGTGTGTGTGTGTGGGTTTGTGTGTGAGTGTGTGTGTGTGTGTGATCTGAAGGCTGAGAACTAGGGCTAGTGAGCACACAATGGAGTAGTAGCACCAGAAGAACATTCCAACTGGTTTCCATTCTTCATTTTTCATGTAAATGTGGAGTAATATGTGTAAATACAAGTACACAAAGAAGGCCACTGTTAATAAGACGGGAGCTGTCACACATGGGGACATGTCCGAGCTAGCTGAGCAAAGCTGAGCCTGTGGCCTCACTCAAAATGGGAATAGCCAAGGCTGGATGAGTCAGTGAAGTGAATTCACATTTCAAAATTCAACAAAACAGAATTTGATCACTGGAGCGATTGTGGAGGCATTTCTGTGTGCAGCCTTTGATTCTAAGACAAATTTCCCTATGGGGACAATAACGTACATCATATCTTATTGTATCATATCATATTGTACTGTATCGCATTGTATCATATTGTACTGTATCATATTGTACTGTATCATATTGTACTGTATCATATTGTACTGTATCATATTGTACTGTATCATATTGTACTGTATCATATTGTATCATATTGTACTGTATCATATTGTACTGTATCGTATCATATCATATTGTATCATATCTGAAACTCATTCTGCTAGTTGATAATTTTTCCCGGCTAACCAATCATCAATAACCCAACTATCAAAAAGACAAATAAATACAGCCAATCATGAGATGTATTTCCCTGGAAACAAACATATACAAACGTCTTATTTTATGATTGGTTAACGCTGCTGTCAGGTGGAAACCTTATAGCTCCATGTTTAGTTTTGGACAAACTAAGTTTCTGAAAGCGACTGTAACTATCAACTTCAAAAGAATGGGTCAAGCCTTGTATTGTTTCTGTAGACCCTGACCAAAAAATGTGCATTTTTTTCGCCCATCATGAAGGGGCCCGTTTCTGCTCAAGGGACCCTGAGCGTTTGCCCAGATTGCCTGTATGGTAGATCCGGCCGTGGGAATATCTAGTCTTTATCAAACAGAGCTGCGTATGTGGAAATTGGTGCGATTAAATTAGAATTACAAGGAGTTAAAAATGGAAAGTGCAAGTAAAATCATGGTGCTACATTCTGATTTAGAAACAAGTCAAACAACAATGTTGGATATATGTAATCTCTACAGAAAAGCGTACACAAGCTTGAGAGAAATGTGGAGAGCCTGCAGGAAAAAAGCTCGGACATGAAAGAGAGAAAGAGAATATCAAATGATTCATATGGTGGAGAAGCTGGATCAAACTCCCCAGTCTTTGAGTTGATCAAAGAGTTGATCAAAGAGACTCCGAAAAATGGATAAAGAAGAGCTGATTGACACATCTCATCATCTCCAACTAAAGAGATGAAATGGAAAACCTGGAGTCACAATAACAAAGTGGCAAGGTGTTGAAATCCTCATCCAGGCACCTGCAGCAGGTAGCTGTCTGAGATGGAGTGATGTGGAGGTTTTGGACCCGATTCCTCCAGTCTTATTTGGAGCTTGTGGTGTTCCTGTCAGAGTGGATGAGCGGAGAGGACGGGACGGAGCTAGAGATTAAAGGTGACATCAGTAAATCAGTTACAAACCTCACACTGACAACAACTTGACTTCCGAGACCTCCGAGAGGCCCAGACGCTCGCAGAGCTGGAGAGAGAAAAACACAAGAGAGGAGGAGAGGAGGAAGTGAGGAGAAACAGAGAGGGGAGAGCAAGTGAACTGAAGAAGTAGAAATAAAGGAGAGAGAGAGAGAAAGAGAGAGAGAAAGGAGATGCTGAGAGCAAAGTAAACAGAGTGAGAGAGGACTGGAATGTGTTTAAGCAGCCGCAGCGATTGAAGGTACACTGTCAGCCTCACACACACACAAACACACACACACAGAACAAATATGACAGCATTCTCACCACATGCTCCACAAGAGTCAAACTCACTCACACACACACACACACACACACAGTATCATACAGTAACACAGAGAGATGTATATGAGCAGACAAAGACAGAGACTCTGGTTTGGCTGCACTTTTGGTGGGTGGAGCAACAAATGAGAGGATGTTGATATTCCACACAGGAAGACAGACAAACAAAGGACAGGCCACATACTGGGAATAACACACCAATCATATTTCACATGGACACACACACACACACACACACACACACACACACACAATACTTTACTTTGTGGAAAAGCCTGTCGTTGTGTGATGTGGGTGAGCAGCCACAGTTCCAGCTGCTTTGAAACTTTCAGTAAAGATAATCTAACAATATCTTAAATAACTAGATTCTACTGAGGATGAAGCACATATTGTGAAAGAGTGACTAAACTACCTTAAAGCTGCTCTGCTCTGCTAATAAAATAAAGAGTTGTGTCTCAGACTAGACATACTGGAGCATTCTGCAGCTAATGAGTGAATACTGGACTTCATTATAATCATTGTAGAAGGTTGAAATGAGTCAGTGTTGTGTTTACAGCTTTTTGTGCTGCTTCAAAGTATCTAACATGTATTAAGTAGTGTGGTTAAGTATTCAGAAAGAGCTGATGTTCAACACACATTTTCACTATTTTCTGACGTTTCATGGATCAATGATTGATTGATTAACTGACTGATTATGTTAGATTAATACTTGTTGCATGTTTTTATGTGCTTTTAATGTGAAGCTGGATGTCATTGATTTTGTTGTAAAGCACTTTAAGCTGGAATTCTTATATGAAAGCTGCTATATAAATAAAGTTATTATTATTATTATTTAAAAAATAATTAATTGGGAAAAATAAATAATAAATAATTATTGTCAGTTGCAGCCCTAGCGTCAATGGCTTCTTCTGTATTGGAGCTGCTAGGATTTAACAATTTGTCATCCTTCATTCCTTTTTCCTGTTAGAAATATAGAAAAACAATCACATTGTGTTAGCAGGCGTCTTCCTGCTTTTTCTTGATTAAAGTACAAACATCTAGCAGCTGTAGCTAGTTCACATTAAAGCCAGAAGCTACTTGCCAAAGAGCTAGAACTGAGCCCCTTCATTCATGTGAATAGAGCAACAACAACACAGAGACTCATCTGGAGAGAGTTGGGCAAATATGACATTCATTTGCAAAGAAAAATAAAAAATAAGACACAATGCTTCTGAATGTGGAGCAAGAAATGGTGGAAAACAAAGTATTGCAGCTGTTATTATGACAAGTCAGTACAGGATTTGACACAGCAGTTAATAGTTAATAGTGGAGACACTCCTGTCTTACTTAATGCTAGGAGAAGTGATTACATCTGTATGAAATACAACAGTATGAAGCTTCAGGGGAAACAAGCAGCTGCATCACACAGAGTGGGTTTTATGAGTGAGGTGACTGTCTAAACAGACATCATAACTGCACAGATAACACACACAGAGAGAGAGAGAGAGACAGAGGAGTCAGGATCTATCACATGCAGCTCAGCAGGAGGCACAAACCAATACAGTCACTTACAGTCAGCTGCTCATATGTGAAAACACTACACTACAATACACTATACTACACCACACTACATTACTACACTACACCACTAGGGCTGGGTAAAAAAATCGAATTAAATCGATTTTGGATCGATGTAGCATTATCGATTCATAGGGCATGAGATCGATTATTCCCCATGAAGTTTTTTTGTATTTTTTATAAAGCTTTATTGGTTGGCATCATTTACAGAAACAATATGTTTTGAAACAGCAGTAGTAATATGAAAATAGGGAAACAAACAGATATACAACGCCAGGGGTTACTTTAATAAACAATGCCTTAATGTAATTTGCAGTGATGGAATGTTGTAGTTCAAACACTTTCACTTGCAATTCCTTTCTAATTTCAAAATTGTACTTTTGAGACTTGAGACAGTTTTGTTTACAGCTCAAGTTTAAACTGTCCAATTTACAAGTTTGCACTTAAAACCTGTTGTTTAATGTGAAGAGAAAAAATAAAGTAAATTTGTATTTAGTACAGTTGAGCCATTTTCATTATTTAAGAGCAGATTGAATTGAATCGAATCGAATCGTGATTAATCGATTCAGAACCTTATGAATCGAAATCGAATCGATTTAGGAAATTGGCCACGATACCCAGCCCTATACACCACACTACATTACTCTAAACTACAGTACACTATACTACACCACACTACATTACTCTACACTACAGTACACTATACTACATTATACTACATTACTCTACACTACAGTACACTATACTACACCACACTACATTACTCTACACTACAGTACACTATACTACATTATACTACATTACTCTACACTACAGTACACTATACTACACCACACTACATTACTCTACACTACAGTACACTATACTACACCACACTATAGGGCTGAACAATTTATCGTTTTCTGATCGAAATTGCGATTTCAGACAACGCGATCATGTGATCGCCAAAGCTGCGTTTTTTGCAGCGCTCCTGACTGACCCAGGATCTGTTGTGTCAACTATTTTACACATGCCGTCTCCCTACCATCCTGCCAAGCTCACCAATCAGAAGCGGCATGCTACTCGTTGACAGGTCACACTAACCAATCAGTATTAACCTGCTCCTTAATTGTAATTATTCAGAAATGGCTTCAGCTGGACCAGAAGCGGAGTTAGTGGATTTAATCCCCAAGAAAAACAGCACGTTGGTCATTTGAGAGTATTTTGGGTTTGAGGCTGCAGACGTGCACCAGAAACCAGTCGCGCTAAAGTTGCAACATCCAGCGGAAACACAACCAATTTATACTGGCACTTGAAAAATCACCACAGGCATTTGCATGACGAGTGCATGACGAAAAAGTCCGGTGAAAATGATACTCAGGCCCACTGTAGCAAACAGACTACAATTACAGCATCTTTTGCCAGTGTAACTCTGTATGATAAGAGCAGCAGAAGACACCGGGAGATAACGACGGCCATAACACGTGTCTGTTAACACGGTCACCAAAGACGGATTTAAAAACCTCCTCTGCACGCTGGACAGAAGATATATGATTCCCTCCTGCACCTACTTCAACCAGGTTGCCATCCCATAGCTGTACGCGGAGTGTAAAGAAAAAGTGATAACAGAGTTGAAAAATGTGGAGCACTTCACCCTGACTTGTGGTGTCAGCCTTTGTTTAAAAAAGATATTTGCTATTTTTCAGGAAAATATTATTGTTACAGAATAGACAATATTTGGGTGCAGCTCAGCCATAAATGAATGACCCACCTGTTTTAATGTCTGACATATTTTTCAGAAGGGTCATTTTATTGTAATAAGAGTTTTATTTTATTACCATTACTTTTCAATTTCACTTAAAAAGATGAATAAAGTACTTTAACCGATGCTATAGATGTTGTTAAGCTAGCTCTCTTGAGCCATAAAAGACTGACCTTGACCTACCTACTTGAGCAAGATTCTTTTTTCCTTTATTGGAATTGTTGGATTTTGTTTTTATTACTTATTTAACATCGGGGTTTTTTTGGAATTGTTTTGTATTTTATTTAACTTTTTTTTTTAACTTAACACAATTAAGGATTTTTTTGCACTACTTTTTTAAGTTAAGACAAAGACAAAGTCAAAGATGGCTGTTTTAGTTCTTCATTTGTAATAACTGCCGTTGGTCAAGGACTTCTAGAATCTATATGCATGTTTCTGAATAAATACATTTGGAAGCAATTTTTAACTTTAGTTTTCATCCTTGCATTAGAGTAATGGCATTTAATGTTTTAATGTTACTGTACATTTTGAATATTGCACTGAAGCTTGATTTGAAGGAAATCGTGAATCAAATCAAAATCGCAATATCTGACAGAAAAATCGCAATTAGATCTTTTCCTAAAATCGTTCAGCCCTACACACTACTCTACATTATACTACATTACTCTACATTATACTACATTACTCTACTCTAGACTATACTACACTACACTACATTACTCTACTCTAGACTATACTACACCACACTACATTACTCTACACAACAGTATACTATACTACACCACACTACACTAGACTATACTACATTACTCTACTCTAGACTATACTACATTACTCTACTCTAGACTATACTACACCACACTACATTACTCTACACAACAGTATACTATACTACACCACACTACACTATACTACATCACACTACATTACTCTACACTATACTACATTACTCTACTCTAGACTACACTACACCACTCTACACTATACTACACCACACTACACTACACCACTCTACACTATACTACACTACTCTACACTACACCACTCTACACTATACTACACCACACTACACTACACCACTCTACACTATACTACACTACTCTACACTACATTACACTACATTACTCTACACTACACTACTCTACACCACACTACACTACACCACTCTACACTCTACTACACTACATTACTCTAAACTACACCACACCACTCTACACTATACTACACCACACTATACTACACCACACTACTCTACACTACACTACTCTACTCTACACTACACTACTCTACACTACACCACACTACTCTACTCTACACTACACTACTCTACACTACACCACACTACTCTACACTACACTACTCTACACTACTCTACACTACACCACACTATACTACACCACACTACTCTACTCTACACTACACTACTCTACACTACACCACACTACTCTACACTACACTACTCTACACTACTCTACACTACACCACACTATACTACACCACACTACTCTACACCACACTACTCTACATTACTCTACACTACACCACAATACTCTACACTAAACTACTCTACACCACACTACTCTACACTAAACTACTCTACACCACACTACTCTACACTACACTACTCTACACCACACTACTCTACACTAAACTACTCTACACCACACTACTCTACACTACACCACACTATACTACACCACACTACTCTACACCACACTACTCTACACCACACTACACTACACCACAATACTCTACACTACACCACACTACTCTACACTACACCACAATACTCTACACTACACCACAATACTCTACACTACACCACACTACTCTACACTACACCACAATACTCTATACTACACCACAATAATCTACACTATACTACACCACACTACATTACTCTACTCTACACTATACTACATCACACTACATTACTCTAAACTACACTACACCACACTACTCTACACCACTCTACATTACTCTATGATCCCATTTTTAGGGGAGGGACTATAACATCCAGTTTGGAGCCAGTCCTTGTACACAAGTGTGATGTGGAAACTTCAAGTGCACAAACACTGAGAATGGACTTTACAGTGAAGTAGGGGACAGCTTGTATCCAGCAGTTACACTTCTGTGATGAAATATATTTACATGTGTTAATGAGAGAGAATTTATTCTGTGTAATGTAGTTAATTTTAATTTTAGGAATTGTGCCGGTAACATCCGGCAGGGGGGACTACCAATGGAAATCAGCCCTTGGCTGCAATTGGGTACATTTACGTTTTCAGTTCTCGGAAAATGTAGAATGATGTACATTGTCCCTGTGGAGAAATAAATAAATTCAGAAAGAGGAGACATCAATTGAAGAATTTAAACGTGGTAATTAGACTTTCTTTAAAGCACAAACCATATCAGACACACATTATTGTCCCCCCCCCCCCCCCCCCCCCCCATCTTTTTCTGAACTCATTTGTGTTTTTTGTGTCTTCTATAAATTGTTTATCATACTTAATATGATGTGTCATGTTGTACATTAGGGATGGTGCAATGGGGGTAGGGTTATTAGTGGGATGGGAGTCTGTACGACCATATTTAACTCTATTTCCGATTTTATTTTCTATAACCTAAAAGCTAATAAAAATACCTTAAACTAAAAAAAAGGAAAAAAAGATTCAGATTCCATTAAATGTTACCAAGCACCAACACATCTGTATACAGGTCTTTCTAACATATCATGAACTGAACACACATCATGGTATCTGTGACAGAAGACGAAGAAAAAAATCATCTTTGAAATTGAAACAAAGCTTCTCAAACCACAGTGACAAATATTTTTATACTGTATTGATTAAATGTATTGGGGCATTAGCTCTGATAAAATATGTATAAGTGGATTATTAACACTGTACTCAAAGGCTACACACACACACACACACACACACACACGCACAGAGATCAGACACGGAGTCTGAACAGGGAGCACATGGGTCTTCGTTTCCATGACAACCACACACAGAAGTCACCGTTTTGTGTGTGTGAGTGTGGCATCCACATGTCAATGTGTGTGTGTTTACTAGAGAGACGGATGGATGTTTCATCAGTCAGGACCAATAAAGCAGACTGAATTGAATTAAAAGGAGGATCTGAGTGTGTGTGTGTGTGTGTGCGTGTGTGTGTGTGTGTGTGTGTGTGTGTGTGTGTGTGTGTGTGTGTGTGTGTGTGTGTGAGAGAGGTGATGATAGACACAGCAGACAGCGCACTGACTGTATGTGCGCTGGAGCCAGCCAATCAGACGGCTGAACAGATGCTGCCGACTCCCTCCACGTCCTCAGCACCTTTTATTCAAACACACACATACACAACTCCTGTTTCCCGGGTACTTCATTTCCCAGCATCCTCCTGTGTTACTGCTTCTCCTGGGAAACTCCTATCATTTGCATATGACCCTAAAACTACAGCTGGACGATACACACACAGAATCAAATATCATGGCATTTTCCTCTCTGTAAACCCATAGATATTGTGAATACTGTAGGGATGATTGGTGCTTTCACTGAATATTTAAACAATGAGACGTCTCATAAATAATCATGAGTAATGTGGATATAATGACCGGTAAAATTCCATCATTTAACAGAGCTACACTTGTGTGTAGTTATGCAAACCTTCAGATTAAAACAACCTGATTTGGAAGTCAGCATGTGTTTGTTTGGTTGTTTTGGATGCTGAGCTTATTTTCATTATTTCCATGTCTTTAATGTGGTTTGGAGACGATTCGCTGGCTCTTTTAAAAGCGGTCGGAGGCACATTTGACCACATCAGAGAGGGAGAGTCCGGACTGCAAAAAAACTTCTGCAGCTGCACGATATGTGTGTATGTATGTGTTTGTGTGTGTGTGTGTAAAGCATCCCGCGGCTTAGGAAGCAGGTTATACCTCCGTGCTCTGCAGCTGAGCCAGAGGGAAGCAGAGTGTTCATTAAAAACTACCAGAGCTTTAGATGACAACAGAAAAAAAGCAGAGCAGTCCTAATTTGTGTGAGCTCACCAGCCTACAGGCCACACACACACATACATACAAACACACACACACATTTCAGCACATAAATCAAACACAAATGCCTCTTTGCCGCTGCTGCTGGAATGCGGCGCACAAACATCACGGATGCTCTCAGACAGACGGGATTTTTTGGGAGCAGTTCGTCTGAAGTGGCCTGCCGATTGTTGTGTTTACTCTGCGGTGTGACAAGATAAAGTGTGTGGTCTGCTATTCTAAACTCTCTTCTTTTTTTTTTTTGCACACAAATGATTCAACTTACTAAAACTGAAACACTTGGGAGGGAAAATAAAGTGGAAAAAAAGCCAATAAAAACAGTCCATTTACAATAAATGACACAAAGAAAAGCAACACATCCAAACTCGGCCTCGAGAAAAGAAGTGATTATCAAAAAAGTTGCTGATTCATTGTCTGTCAATTGGCAAATTGATTAGCTGACTAATCATCTCTCCTTTAAATTTGATAGGAATGCTGATGTAGCACTTTTGAATCACTTCTTTATTTGCAATGTTTGAGGTCATTTATCCACACACACACACACACACAAACACACACACACACAGCTGACAGCAGGTTTCACACTCTCCATGTAAAGCTGCTGGAATGATTTAACCCTTACATTGTGTTCATATTCTACAAGCTTGCAGATTTTGACCCGGTCTAAGAATCTCCTCATAAAAAGTGTCTATACTAAATTTTGAACCACAAATCTGTTTAAAATGCATCAATAGTCGATCTGACTGATCAATAAATGTGTTAATTATTAATAAATGTTTCAGAGAGCAGAGAGTGTGTATTTTTTAGCTTTTACACCACTCATTTGTGGAGAAAAAACAGCTCCTATCACACAATATCATGTCCTATTTGACCTAAGACATGAAAATATAACATAGCAATAATGATGTAAATGTA
Organism: Scomber scombrus; assembly: GCF_963691925.1. Taxonomy (NCBI): domain Eukaryota; kingdom Metazoa; phylum Chordata; class Actinopteri; order Scombriformes; family Scombridae; genus Scomber; species Scomber scombrus. The sequence continues at coordinate 1,202,950 of NC_084970.1, read as the reverse complement.
TTTTATGTAAAGGTAAAATGAGCAGAACTTTATGGAAGTGTGGGGTTTATTGTAGAACCATTAGAGCCATCAGTCTTCACTGCTACATCATAAAAAGAAATCCTCATAACTACTATCTTATTAAAACTATCAACTATTCATTTCACTAAAACGCATGTCAATAGATACGAGTCAAATCTGACCCAGAACAGCCTCAATGGACAAACATTTGTATCACCTATACAAAAGTATAACATTTTAAATTACACACACACACAAGTACACGCGCACACACACACACACACACACACACACACACACACACACACACACACACACACACACACACACACGAACATTTTTCACTGTGCTCTTAAATGTGTGATAGACCAGGTCACACCTCAGTTCATTCTCCAGATAGCTGCTAGTAAAACTGAGTTAAATTCACTCATATGTCTCCCAGCATGCAAAGCACACCTGACTACTGGAGTTCACAGAGTATTGGATTGAGGTCAGATCACATTCCCACCACAGACCAACCGCTCCACCGTACAGCTGACCTGTGGACGACCACTGTGATCAGATCTGCACTAACAAATCACATCAACACAGGAAATGAACCAGAGTTTGATTCAACGGGTAACAACAATGTAAAATGCTCTGAGAGATGTTTCCTCCACACACTAATGGTATCATACCAGACACCTGCTCACACACACACAACATGAACCACACAACAGTCCATTTTCACTGTAGCCCTTCCAGAATTGAGCTGATCTGACACTGGTGGCCATTTTAACCAGTGAAAGCAAAGAGCTGAGCACACATGAAACATGAGAAGCTGCTCCTTCCTCTTCTTCTTTTTTTTTTTTTGGTTAATGAAAACCAGTAAGGAGAGATTACAGGTTACAATCCTGCTGTTTCACTGCATCCAAAACGTGACTGCAAAATATGACTTTTCAATACCTCACTTATTAGAGGAATTTAAAACATCTGACTGAATAAAAATAAAAGTAAAAAAAAAAAAATATTGAACTGAACTGTCAAAGAATAAGTAAACACAGCTTTCACAGCCAACTATCAGCCCTGCATACTTTTCAACACACGCACACACACACACACACACACACACACACACACACACACACACACACACACACACACACACACACACACACACACACACACACTTCGCTTCAACATCAGAAAAATAAACACACATAAATAGTGAACAAAACATAGACAAGCAAGGAATCCTGTCACTTCCAGCTGATGAGGAAACAGTCTAAACTTTGAAATGTGATTAAAAATCTTTCAAATATTAAGAAGGACGATTTTTGAATGTTTTTTTGGAAAGACCTTCAAAGCAGCTGTGAGTGTTTTTCAAAGATCTACAGGGACTCATGTTTTCAGAAGAAGAAGAAGAAGAAGAAGAAGAAGAAGAAGAAGAAGAAGAAGAAGAAGTGACTTGAATGTACATGAAAGGAACAAACTGGGGCAAACCCTGCCTTATACAGTATACCTCCATGACACACTGATCTCATACCACCACTACCACTACCACTACCACATCCAAGCATATTCAATCATTCCAACTGGGTCAAGTCCATACTGATTTAGCCCAGGAAGTGCCTGCTACTCAGTTTTCTAGCAGCAGCAAACCTCAGGTAACATCTCTAATTCCTCTGTTTCACCCCTCTGGCTCTTTCACTGTCTCACTCCTGCAGCTGGAGCTACATGTATCATTCATATGACATTACAGTTATTCATGCAAAAAAAAAAAAGATGCAACTGGTAGGTTAAAGTGAAGCTGAGTAAACCTCCAGACAAGATAAGAAGCATACATATGTAGCCTATCCATCACATTTGTGGAGGTACCAATGCTGCCTTCAAGGTACATGGGGGTTTCCTCCACTCTGGAAACCCCTGCTACAGTCTACTTTCTGGAGCCCATTAGTCATTTTCCTGGAATTCAAGGAAGTTATAAACCTACACAAGACGAGTTAAACGTTTCAAAATGTCAATACAGAAAGAAACGAGTCCCACTGTGTAAACTTCACACTGCCTTCAACAACCAAAAGTGCTTTTTTTTCTCCTCCTCCTCCCTAAAAGCAACAATGTATCTGACACTGGAGGAGAAATGACGGGTGAAGCAGCAAAGTAACTCCCCGTTCACAACACACAGAGGGCTAGGTCTATTTGTTGGGAATAAATAGATAAAATAAAGCAAATGTACAACGGGAGAAAAAAAAGCAAAGAACAATTGGATTTTTGTGTCATTTGACACCAGTGAAAGCAGAGGGCTCAGTCAAACTATCCGCCACTATAACAACAAACGGAGAGGAGAACGTACCGAAAAAGGAAACCGCGGGTGAAGGCAGCCGGTCCGGTCTCCCTCCTGGAATGTATGAGTAGTATTCCCGGTGAAGCAGCCGAGCTTTCCCCCCTTTCTTCTCCTCCAGACCTCCGTCCACAGCTCCTTTTTCTCACTGCTGTTTTTTCTCCTCTGTTCTGGATGGAAAACGTCGTCCTCACACAGAGGAGGGAAAACGGGCTGGTGTCGAGGGTTTGGGCAACGCACTCGACCAATCGGCTGTCGATGTGAGAGCGAGCTGCTGAAGCGAGCCAATCGGGTTTCGCTTCCAACACACAGCCTGGCGCTCATTGGTCGACAGAGGAAAAGACCGTCCCTTCGAAATTACTACAGCACCGGGATCAGAGCTGCTGGATGAGCTGTGGCTCATGTCTCACCTTTCTCAAGCTCTCCACTCTGCATTGTCTTTTAACCTGTTACTACAACTCATAGAATAATAATGCACGATATCTTATTCATTTGATCATTCTTTAAGCCAAATTATTTTATTCATAAACAGAAATTCTCAAAAACATCACCTGAAATTACACATTTCCTCCTAGAATTGAACTCCTTATTAAAATCACATAAGCTAGTAAATAAAAAAATAAAAAAAGCAATACATTAATAAACCATTATGAAACACTGTTCCCTGAAACATCTAACTAAAATATATATGAACCCCACCTTTTTGAATTATTTATCTATTTATTTACTTTAATTTCAATTATGTTTTTAATATGTTTATATGTAATTTGTTATGTCATATTGTGTATTGCCTTAGGCCTATATATGTAACTGATCTCTGTATGCGTGGTGTAGAGAGAAATGTCCCTGAACGCAACTGACACATCCTAATACACTACTACATACATCCAGGTGTGTTTGTTGTTGTTTTGTGCTTAATTACATTTTACTAATTATAATTACATGAAGGCTACTGAACCATAAACTATTTAAGTACCATTTTCTAGGGCACCCTTATATGAATAGGTTTATACATTGTTAAAAAAAAAAGAGAAAGATTTATACCTATATAAAGACATTTTTTAAAGGACAGGTTCACATTTTTTCAAGTCAGGTGTCCACACAAATAGGTTTTCCTCTGTGTAATCATTCCTCCTGTTCAAATGTGCTTTCAGTGGAAGTGATGGAGGACAAAATCCACAGTGTGTCCACACAGTCATTTAAAAGTAGATGATCAGCTTGTATTGAGCTTCATCAGTGTGAGTTAGTCATATCAAGTGATATCTGACACATTTACAGTGTTTTTAGCATCAGATTCCCTCTAAGTGTTTCCTCGGACAGTGTTTCCCTGTTGGAAGTATAGTTTCATGTTTCAAGTTCTTTATTTTAATGTCATTACACAAGTGTAAGAGAGTAAAGATAAAGACAAAAGGAAATATTTAAAATAGTAAAAAGCAATATAGTGATACATAACAGTATAAACAACCAAAGTATAAAACATAAGTATGTAAAATGCTGTGTGCATGTGAATAAAAATGTATATGTATATATTATATGTGTATGTAAAGATATATGTGCTTATGTATGTGTGTGTTACATCAAGCAGGCAACAGGCTGTTAGTGTCTGTTCTTCATAAGCCTCCTCTCCTGGTTGAGAAAAGCTCTACCACAGCCTGCTGCTCCAGGCCTTGAGGCTTCAGGACCACTTGCCAGATGGCAGCAGCTGAAACAGTCCATGATTTGGGTGGTTTGGGGGGTCTTTAATAATCCTATATGGGCTTTGATGACACACCTCCTGTCGTATATATCCTGGATGGAGGAAAGCTCACATCCATTGATGTCCTGGGCTGACCACACCACCCTCTACCACTCTCTACTGTGGTGCAGTAGAGAGTGACACATGCAGTGAGGATGCTTTCAGTGGTGCTTCTGGAAAAAGCATGTAGAATCTTGGATCCCATGCCAAACTCCTCCAGCTGCCAGAGGAGAAAGAGGCGCTGCTGTGCCTTTTGCCAATCTCATCCCCTGTAGGCCATTTCATCGTCATCAATGATCAGGCCAATCACTGGCATGTCGTCAGCTAGGTTTGGCTCTAAAAACACTGTAACGTTCAAACACAGAAGACTTGATTTGACTCATTTGGACGGCTGAAGCTTCATATTAGCTTCACATCAACTTTTAAATACAAGGAGGACTGTAGATTTAGTCCTCCATCACTTCCATTGTAAGAGCATTATGAAGGGATCTTCTGATGGTCAGTATGAACAGGAGGAATCATTACAACAAGAAAAACAGCTTTATATGTTCATATGTGTTTGTGACTTATGGTTTAAGACATTCTTGAGAAATTGTGAAGTCATCCTTTAAGACATGACAGAGAAAAGAGAAACTCTGTACTTACATCATTCTGTACAGTAAAGAGAACAATATCCAACTGAAGGAACAATAACCAAAAGACATATTTGACTGTACAGGAACATTAATGGTTCATAAAACTAATTCTTTACAGATCCATTAATAAGAACTTAAACATGTGTGTGGTCGGTGTTCATCCTCCTCCAGCGTATCCGTTTCTTTGTTTAACTCTTCAGTGAATCAGAAACACTCCTCTAATGGACTGTTTGACCTCCGATCTTCTGGAAAAAGACTGTCAGACCATCTTGAACAAAATACATTTCTCAACAACATTTATGCTGACATGAAATAATTGAGTAATAACTTATGAAGATTATAAGAACATGTACTGCTGGAGGAGGATAGACACCTGCCATAGATACTTCTACTTCTTCTTATTAATGGCTTAAAACATTAATACATTAATTATTGGGTATTAATAAAGTCTTACTTACAACTTATATATCCTCCATATAGAGTACCTTATTGGAAAGCAGGACCAGTTTGAAATTGAATTGAAATCAACCTACGAATTGTGTAAAATGCACAATAAAACATAACACTGGCGCCCCCTAGTGGCAAGGTAAAGATCCTGATGTACACTAAGAACAGTTCCTATTGAATTTGTCCATACACACATACAATTCTGTCTAGTTTTACCACCAAAATAGGTTAATGTCACACCTGATGAAGCTGGAAAGGGCTCTGGTTACCTCTTCATGGTGGAGTTTTTCTACACTCATATACAATGTGGTTATTTCTGTTATGCTGCCACACAAATCAATTCAATACAGTAATTACAGCCAGGTTTGACTAAAGGACATCAGTTAATAAAGCAGGGGACAATCAAAACTATGAAATAACACAAATGGAATCATGTGGTAATGTAAGGTATGTGATTTTAGATTCGTCAGAGTATCCATGAGGACAGTATTCTCTTGAGGTCGTCACCCTGGAACACTTTTTTCCAAAAGCCTTGAAGAAGTCCACAACAGCTGATGCTCTTAAAGGCATCAAGATGGCAAGAAATTCCACCAGTTGAGCTTGTAACAAGATTCACCTGTTCACTGAAAAGCATCTGGGTGATGACCTCATGATGACCTCATGATGACCTGCCTCAGATATTACCAACAGTGTGCAAAGGAATATAAAACATGTCATATTTTAAACACTTTTTTCTTTACTACATCATTCTATATGTGTTATTTCATAATGTCTTCAGTGGTGTGTCCAAACATGTGACTGGTGCTGTCTGTATGTGATGGAAAAGTGATACTTCATGAGGAATATGAGGGAGACTCTTCCTAGAAAATGTGAAAAATTGATGATTTTTCACTACAATTGAAGTCGCTGTCATATCTAGACTCAGATCCTTTTTATTCTGTTTTTATTTCCTGATAGTTTTCCACCTTTTATGTCTGGTTTTACTTAGTTATGACAGTGTTTACTCCATGTCTGTTTTTTTGTTTTTGTTTTGTCTGAGTGAGTGATTGATTGATTGAGATAAACCTGAAGACAATGTATATAAATTCAGCCCATGCTTTGTTACAATGTATTTTTTTTTTCTGCTTCAGTTTCTCACTTTTCTTTGTAAAATATTACAATTGTTATGAATAAAAAGTCAGGGAAGATGACCGAAGATGATCTAATTTTCATGTTCTTAAGACTTTTCAAGACCTGCAGATCCACTCTGACCCTTGTAAACAATACATACAGTGAATATGATGTCATTTCTTGTCTTTCCACTGCTGCAATGCTGGTATTGACAGTCAGATACGTTCATTTTTTCTTACAACATCTGCTTCAGGTAACTAATGATCAAACTGTTCATGGTTCTGTTTAGGCACTCTAAGCATTTGGTGAAGGGAAGGATCATGATGTTGGTTGTTCTCCCCTCTAGGTTTGATGTTCAGTTTATCCCAGTGTGGTAAATTCACAGAGACTTGAAATTGAAACTTGAATGATCTTTATCTTTATCTGGTATAGCTGCATGATATTGCAGAATTCTTAAACATTACCTGATCTGTGTATGTGTACAGTATATGCTGCTTACACAGACTCAACAGCAGCCAGCACTGCTGTCTTTTGACTCTGTGATGAATTAAACCCCCCCTCACAGATAGCTGAAGTGAATCTTCTCTGATTTCTTTTGGCTGTGATTCAAATGGGATGTGTCAGCTTTTTGTAGGCTGTGCTGCATATCAGCATTAAAAAGCCTAATGAGTAAATGGAGCTGGTGGCTCCGTGCCCCATTCCTGAATTGGAAAAGCCTCAGGTCTGCTGGTGGACTGTGTTACACCCTTGGTGGGGGGGAATCGAAATTTAATAGCAACTCCTTAACCGTTTTGTGCCAAAACCAGAAAGCCTGCACTACATTTATGTACATTTTTGACATTCCAAACATAAGCAAAATATAATTCTTCAGGTGGTCTCAGGGACACTTCATTATAATCATTTTCATAATTTATAAAAAGGCATACGGTGCTGTTTTTCTTTACTGCTACTCAATGATACAATAAAGTCTGTGAGGAAGGTGATGCATTAGTCTTTATGATTTGGTTAAACGTTTTGGATCATACATGCAGAACAGATAAACAGTGTGCTTCACATACAAAGGTAAGATCTGCCCTTTCATACACTCTGCAAGTCCTAATAGAGTACTTATTAAACTCTCTGAAACTCACTTCCTCCTGCGTCAATAAAGTTAATGTTATCTAATTGGTTGTTGTTGTGATTATTTAGTTTTTCTACCTAAAATCAGTTCTCAATGTTCTGCATTTAAAATGTCAATTTAAATAATAATACAAATTAAACCAGCTGCCAATTTGTCCTTAGAAACACTACAACTCTTTTAGGAGGCAGACTTGAAATAGTAAACAAAAAGGTTGCCGTATAAGAGGATGATTTTAATTGGACAAAGATTCTCTTGTTAAGTAGCTTTTGTACTTGTTAGGATTGGGTGTGTGACGGTTGTTTTCCTCCTTCTCTGACGTCCCGGGGAAAGAAGAGCTCAGAGTGTTTTTCGCTTTTGGTTTTGACTTTGCCTGTATCAAGCTACTCACAATACAACCGGAAATACAACTGTGCTGCCTTCAAATTACTATGATAAAACGGCTTCACCTGCAGGTTGACAGTTTACCAGAATTGACTCCATATGATGTGTGGTACTGTCAGTTTGTGCGATGATGTAAAACGTACCAATATACTTCATTTCAAGTTAATTAAATGGGATATTTACATCACATAACACAGAAGCTGGCAAGATTGGAGGTATATTGACATACTTATGACTGTCATTCTGCTTCCATTTCTTATATTTATTTTATTTTAGAGATCGTGTAAATTCAATGCCTAACAGTAAATCTATAATTTTAAAACAGGGGTTAAACTGTGTTAAGGAAATCTCTTTTTCTTCTTTTGTCGCTAGCTTAATAGAAACAGAATACGGTGCTGACTGTTATAACATTGTGTCGTATTTTAAATGAGTAATGAAATAAAATCGTTGTACACGTTTAACAAGCGTTATATTTTGAAAGGATTTAACCGGACGTTATACTTGTTATATGGCAGTTTCAGCTAACTTGAGACTTTGAGACTGCTTCCACAGTGAAAACAGGTAAATGCTCCAGCGATTTAAGCAACATTTGCTAAACTGGTATTCCATGTGTCGATTAGACATTACTGCGAGACAGTATCTGACCTGCCACCACCAGCCCGAGCGTGTAGCTGTTACATTTACTATCACACATGTTGTATTAGCCGAAGTAAACTTCTAGCGCTAGCCACCAACTAGTTAGCGGTTAGCACAGGATTAGCATTTAGCAAAGTAATGCTAGCTAACGTTAGAAATGTGGTTGACATTTCCATACTTAATGTGTGTTAATTAAACAGCTACGCCCCTTTTTATAGAAGATAACAGCTGGCATATCTGAACAGAAACAATCACACTGCATGTGCTCAGGATAGTTTAGTCACAGAGAGACATAATCCAATGCTTGCTGTGCGTTTAGCTAACATGACCGCGGTCAGATCGTCACACCAGACTTCCTTCAGAATCTTTAACATTAACAGTTATTTTGTTGTTCTGTAAAAACACAGAGGGGAAACTACAGGTAATTATATCATTATTTAATGTACAATGGTGACCTTTTCAATTCGGCTCTAGTATAAAACTCTTATGGGTGCGTGTACATATATTTATTCAACTTTGAGAAGTTGGTTAATCTTACTTCTTCCTGCCAGAGATGAACATGAAAGCTCCGCGTTAAGTAGCTAACAGTGTTTTATGCTGAGGACATACATAACAAAGCTGTGTGGTTTATTTGACTAAATCCTTCGTAACTTTTGTATTCATTAAATACAAAACACGAACCCGAGGAGCTAACGTGGTAGCAACTAGGTTAGCGGTTAGCTCCATGTTTAGTGTCAGTTAGCTGTGCTGTCTCTGTCAAGAGCAGCTCAGGCAGTACCAGCCGTGTTGGACAGGTCCATGCACGTTACTGGAGAGAACCATCAAGTTCACATGGCGCCCTTTCTGTAGCTTACATCGGAAGTTACTTCCGCAAGTTACCTGTGTTTTGTAACAGTGCTCTGTCGTGACGTACTTTAGCTTTGTACCAAACGTTTGTTCAACCTGTAGCCCTGATGTGATTTGCTGGAGGGAAGCAGCGGAAGCTAGTTAGCAGTAACGTTTGTAGCCGTGAAGCGACTGACACGGTAAGCTGACAGGACACTCTGGATAGACTCCAGTTGTGTATTTTTTTGCGTGGTTTTGGGAAACGTTAGTATGTGACAATCTTTATAACGGAGGGTGTGAAACAGACCCACGATGTGAGAGTTGTAGACGGCATGTTTAGCTGCTGCTGTTCACACGTGGTGAAGCTCTGTTCTCTGACGGAGAATAACTACGTGCATTACACTACTGTACGTATTCTTTACGCCAATATCTCAACTAGGTGCTATGTTTACAGTTGTGCTAATTGTATCTACTTTATTGAGTAGTTTAATATACAGCAATCCAATCCACTTTATTTATATAGCACGATTTTAACAAACAAGGTTTTCCAAAGTGTTGCACAACAAGATAAAGTACACAATAGAAAGATAAAAGCAATAAAATTAAATAAAGTACACTGCCCGCACAAGATAAAAATATGCGTGTATACACATACAATCAACACCTTACATGGTGTCAAAAGCCAAAGAAAAGAGCAATGCGTCAGATCATCATGTTTGTATCCTTACTATCTGTAATATGACAAGCTTTCATGAGTTTAGAAAAACAGCTTGTTTTTCAGCTTTGTGACAATGCATTTTCCAGCTAATCCAAGCTTATTTTTTTAATAGTTAAATTGAAGAGGTAGGATCATTGTCTCTACTCACAAAGGAACACTTCATCCTTCTGTTCATCACAAACACTCAATATGACCAAGCTTGGAGATGCATAGTATTCACTGGACAGGAAGGATATGAAAAATTGTAATCTGAGAAGATAGTTGAAATTATAGCTGTCAAATAAATGAAGTGGAGTAAAAAAAAAAAAAAAGTCCAATATGTCCCTCTTAATGTAGTGGAGTGGAAGTATAAGGTTGCATTAAATGGAAATAGAACCTCTAAATGTGTACCTATCCTACAGTACGTACAGTAGATGAGTTAATGTATTTTTTCGTTCCCTTCCACCTCTCTTGGTAGTCTTGTAATAAGGCTCTTTGTTGTGGTCACACTCCTCTCTGGTTGAAAACAAAGCAGTAGAAATGACTGGAACTGTGGAAGACGAGTACCACCGTGTTTATTTAATGAGGTGTACATTATAGATGTTTAACTTGTCAGCTCATGGTTCAAACTGATCATTATGTTTAACTTATGAAGCAGAGTGTTGACAGGAGCAGTTCCTGTTATGACATTGTTAGCTAAGTAAAGTATACCATATGTTTGGCAATGGTTGGAGAACATGTGCAGTGTGGTGTACACACTTTGGGTACGAGTATTAAAGTGGAAGTCATGATTTGACGGATGAAAGTGTCCATAGAGATTAAAATGTTATACCACGATGGAGCAAAATAGTGATATGTGACATACTCCAGAATCAGTCATCAAAACAGTTTCTTGATTGAATGAATAGAAAAGGAGGCTCTGTTTCAGTGTGTTGCTCCAGCATACTGTATGTGCTCTTATTCCACTGAAATACAATATGAAACATAACTGACAGATAAGATAAATGGTCCAAATCCTTTTGATTTTAAAAAGTGAACTGCATTAATAAGGGAGTTCTTTAGAAAGCATCTTATAGTGTCCTGCCTGTATGAGAATAACAAACTGAGGGTGGACTGCTATGCTGTGTTATTAATAGAGATGGGAATTGATGAGATTGTATTGATACCAATGCCATTTAATGATTCTGCTTAATGGTCCGATTCTCTTATCATTCCCTGATCCTCTATTTTTTAGTGTAAAAAATGTTGGCCTACACACGTTTTCAGTGATAACCCAACAGTTTTATTGTCTCCACTGTTTATCATTGACCTTAGACGCTGGCCAATATATGACTGCTCTGCTGTGTTATTAATATGATGTCTGCAGCAGTGGAGAGCAGCCTCTCTGCTGAATGACATCACCGTAATACAAAGCTGACAGGTGCAGGGTTGTTTCTTCAGCTCAGAGTTGGTTTAAGTCATTTAAAGCTTCAGTGTGTGTTGGTCAGCTGCTCTTGTTTGTTACTGCTGGAGTTTGCTGCTCTGCTCTGCTAATGTTAATCTCTGAGTGACAGTGTGTAGTTCACAATATACTTCACATTGTCTTGCGAAGGTAATTAAATTAAGACATGTTTGTTTGCTTCATATTTAAAGATGAACAACAATGTAACTCCTGTGTGTGCGTGTGTGTGTGTGTGTGTGTGTGTGTCTGTGTGTGTGTGTCTGTGTGTGTGTGTGTGTGTGTGTGTGTGTGTGGTAGTCTGTCAGAATGCTGCACTGTCATCACACCATTTTTTTACATACACATTTTTGAACTTTAAACAAAGATGGCAGCCAGTAATACAAGACCTTTGAGTTATATGTGGCACAGGAGATAGAGCTGGTTGTCCACTAATTGGAAGATTGGCGGTTAGATTCCCGGCTCCTCCAGTCCACCTGTCGACGTGTCCTTGGGCAAGACACTTAACCCCAAATTGCTCCTGATGGCTGCACCAACGGTGTATGAATGTGTGTGAATGGGTGAACGTGACATGTAGTGTAAAAGCACTTTGAGTGGTCAAAAAGACTAGAAAAGCGCTATATAAGTACAGTCCATTTACTATTTACCATATAGGCAGTTGTATTAAACTGGCTAGAACCATTTCCATGAAGCAGTTTTTGTATCAATTTGAAATATTTCTTCAATTAATCTGTCAGTATTTCTGAATGTGAACTACTTGTTGTTCTTTATCAGTGTTTTTTAAGCAAGTGATTCATATAGTTTCTATAGTGTTCTAACATTTGGGTTTTCAAATGCTCTAATAGTGTCAGCTAGCAGTGGCACTTCCTGTGGCAGCCAGATGCCACTGCATAGTCTAAAGGATTAAATATATAATGCTGATGTATTTCAGAGTGTGTATGCAGTATACAATCCACACTGACATTATTAAGTTAATAACATCAGATAACATAGCACACATGTTTGGTACAGTAACTATTTAAAACCTGTGTTTGTGCTCTGATTGATGTGGCTGTGTGATTATGAAGTGGTGAGGTGGAGCAGACTGACACTGGTGTAACTATAGTGAGCTGCTCCTCCTGTGATGAGCACACTGTGGGACACATACTGAAGGACATGGTCAACCTGCAGACACCACACCGTTTCATTTCAACTCAGTCCTCTTTATACAGAAGTTCAGGTCTAGACCGAACTCTTTAATTTACAGAGACCAAACATTCCCCTATGAGCAGCACTTGACTGTGCCAGTACAGTATCTAAATCCTGAGAGAGATTATTTTACTGTGTGTGTATTGCAATAGAAAGTAAAGATGTGGAGATGAAGTTAGAGCAGTTGGAGAACTCATGCTGCTGCTGCTGCTGTTTCTTGTGTATGTGTTCTGGCTGCTCATTGATGAACTGCATTGTTGTCATAGTGAGCAGCTAGTCTGTGGATGTGAGGTCCATCCAAGAAACGTTTTGGCAGCACGTCAGCTGTAAAGCCTGAAAGGAAAGTACACCATGTTAAAATATGTACTCAGACTAACTGGAAACCAAAGCACAGACTTCATATAGAACTGCAGCAGCATGACTCTCTACCTTTTAGAGGACACCTGACTGAAATCACTGCTATAAAAAGGAACTAGTTAACTAGTTACAGTCAGTCGCATCATCACAGCACTGTAACTTTATTCTGTGAGGATTATTACACTTGTGGTTAAAGTACATGAAGAGTGTGGAAACATGACAATGGTGCTTGATTAAAATAAGAGGAAGTGTTGCAGTATCCATATGGAGGTATTTAGTTAAAAATATAGTCATAATTGATTTTGTCCTAATCTCCCAGCCTTTAATGAAACTGACTGTGTGTGAAGTTAAGCTAACTAAACTCACTGTATACAAAGTAGTTTAACATGCTTTTACTTGTAATGTTAATACAGTGGTGTGGGTCCAGTGTGTAGAGTTTAGTGGAACAGACTTGTCAGAAATAAAATATAATATAGTTAAGTGTGTTTTAATTAGTGTGTAATATAATAGGGCCAGCAGTCCAGCTGGTAGGAGACCTCAGGGCAGCACCAGAACACTGGAGGGATTACATATCTCTGCTGCTCTGGGAACACCTTGGGATCCCTCAGGAGGAGCTGGAGGCTGTAACAGAAAATAGATGGGTGGATAATTGAGCTGGGCAACATGACTTAAAAGCTCATATCCTGATAATGTTATGGATATATGTAGTACATTTAATTAAATGAAGAATAGATGAATAGTTGGTCCCCCTCATTGTGTGTCCATTCTTTGTGTGGATGCAATGAAATGACTCTTGTTGGCCTTTTACTCCCAAAGCTTGTATTTCACTTCCAGTAACATAACCAGTTTAGTTATCATCATCTGTGCACCTGTTCCCTACTGTCTGTCTGTCTGCTGCTCTGCTTTTGTTGTCCATTGTGTGTCCACACACAACTCAGACAGACACAGATGAGTGGGACAGTGTATGAAAGAGTGACATTTCCACACAGCAACCCTGACCTGACCTGAGCTGGCTGCTGGTAAAGCAGCAGGTGTTGGCTCTAATGTCTATTCATTTGGTGGTTCTATATTCATGTGTACATGTATATCTTGTAATAATCCTGCTGTACTTTGAATGTGTAGCTTGTGATCAGGACTAATGGAGACTGCAGGAGTGTGTGAGATTGATGTGGCCACCAGAAGAATAGTGGGAGGCAGTGATTCACCACCTGACCTGGACAGCCCCTGTCAGGTAAACATCTGGATGCTTTTTAATGTTCTTTATATTTGTCATGTCATTGAAATTGCAGTCAGATGAGCTGTTTGAATATTTCAAAGCGATATTAGTAATGAATCCATTTTTATTCTAAAAGATATTAGTGTCAGCTGTCTCTCTAATAATAACCATTCATCTTCCAACACAACAACAATGCTTTTATACAAAATCTCTAAGATTCTCAAAGGTTGAAAATATTGTTTTAGTTCATGTAACCATAAGACTTTCTTCTGATTACTATGGTTACATCTAACCACACATTTCAGTTCTCACCAGTTTTTAATGATAGTCACATTGTATCAAAAGTGGAGCTGGACCAATTCATTGGTCAGCTGATATTATCAAGTTACTGTTTGTGACTAAAATATTGCTTAAAATGACTATTATTATATTTTGATGAGCAAGAAAAAAAGCATTTTGATTGGAGTTGAATCAGTTGAAATAATGACTGATACTGCACAGTACTGATGCTTCTCAGTGCTCATCTCTAGAGTTGGATGAATAGAATAATCCACATAGAAAAGATCAATTTTCATTCCAGTTCAATAATTCACTGTATCGTATAAGTAATTGGTGAAATGTTCCTCTCTAAAATTGGTATCAGTATCAAAAATCTCAAATCAGTCATGCTCTGACCAACAGCATATTGTGATTGAGCTGCTCAGCTCTCAGGTAGTTTAGAGATGAGAAAGCTCATCAGTTTGAATCAGAGCAGGTAGATAAGGTAAGGTAAACCTTATTGAGCCCCCAGGGGGAAATTTAAAATGGACACAACAGTATCCTTGTAATGGTGAAGTGATAAAAAAAAAAAAAAACTTTATACAATAAACTATCTTTTAAATAATGTGCAATGTTCCTGGGATTAAACAGTAAGGACAGCCTCAGTCTTATTAGTGGGAGTGGGAGCTACTGGGAGCTGTGGTGTTCTACAGTCTGATGGCTGATGGAAGTAAGAGTCTCAGCTGCCTTTTAACACCCTTGTTTTGTCAGGGGTGTTGGGGGTACTGCCTCAAGAGAAATAGAAACTTTGTGTTTTCATATTATTATCATTATAATGTTTATTTAAAAAATCCAGGTTGTAGGATTGGACTGTAACTCAGTGAAACAGATGCTCAGTGATGACGTAATCCTTCATATTTACTGAGTATTCACACTGTGCTTATAGTGAATGTATTTAAACTGTATACTACTACTCTTATTGATACTCCTTATCAGTCCAGCTCTTTATCAATACTCTTATTGGTTCTTTTTCATTACTAAAGAATTAGGAATTGTTTTAATATTTGTGTGTGTGTGTGTGTGTGTGTGTGTGTGTGTGTGTGTGTGTGTGTGTGTGTGTGTGTGTGTGTGTGTGTGTGTGTGTGTGTGTGTGTGTGTGTGTGTGTGTGTGTGTGTGTGTGTGTGTGTGTGTGTGTGTGTGTGTGTGTGTGGGTGTGTCAGGAGGAGGTAGCAGGGTTCGGTCTGGGCTTGTGCTGTGCTGAGGAGGAGAGAGGAGAGACTCCAGGCAGGGAGGACAGTCCCAGTGACCTGGGGGAGGCAGAGCTGGACCCTGGAGGAGACCACAAGACTGCAGAGGACAAGGCCTTCGGTAAGACCTCTGCTACATGTCCTAACAGACAGACAGACACTGGACAGACACCTCCATATACAGTATAATATGTGTGCTAATAGTAAGGCTGCAGCCTGTTAATTTAGTTTAGCACACAGAGTGGAAACAGAGCTTTACTGGATTCTGTGTAGAATTCCTCTGCTGGTTTTTCTGGTTACTGATTTAGCTTTTTGTTTCTGTTCCAGGTAAGGAGGTTGTTCTGTTGATGCAGGCTCTGAACTCCCTCGCCACTCCTGAGGAGAAATTGGCTGCTTTGTGCAAGAAATATGCAGACCTGGTAAGCTGAATATATGAATACATGAATATCCGTGTTTAACTAACCAGATTGAAAACAAATGATTAACCAGCTGTTGAAGCTCCCTGCTGTACATAGTCATGAGTCAGTGCACCCATCACACATTTTGTTGAGCGAGTGAAAGCGGTCAGGTGCCGCGCTCATTGACGGCCGTTTCCTGGGTCGGATAAATAGCCGAGCCAATCAGAGCTTTGTAGGTGGGATTAAGAAGCGGGGCATCATTGTTCCAGCCTGGAGAATAGATGAACACAGATGTACAGGTGGCTGTAAGTTGACTTCAGCATATTTTTTTCAATAACATGAACACAGTGTCAGAGTGAATGAAGTGGAAACAAACAGGCAGTTCACTGTGTTTATCAGACTGGGATGAGAGTCAGCTTTAAATGTGTGGGACTCTCCACCAGTCAGCACAACTCAAATCTAAAATATTACAGTCTAGGGCTGCTTTTATCTTTTCATCTGTCACTTATTTACTTTTTTATTTTTTTTTTAACATTGGAAAAAATAGTGAAAATAGCTGATCAGTTTTCCCCTAAACCAGGCATGTCCAAACTATTCCATAAAGTGTTGTGTGCATACAGGTTTTTGTTCCAACCAATCAAGAGCACACAATTCAACCAATCAGCTGTCTGAAGACTGAGATCAGCTGATTAAATGAGTCTAGCTTGGTGTGCTCCTGATTGTTTTGAATGAAAACCTGCAGCCACATGAACCTTTATGGAATAGTTTGGACATTCCTGCCATAAACCTGAAGTGATGTCCTCAAATGTCTCATTTTGTCCCGACCAACAAACAGTCAACAACTCAAACATACTCAGTTTACTATAATAGAGGACTAGGGCTGGGTATTGTGGCCAATTTCCTAAATCGATTCGATTCGATTCAATTCAATCTGCTCTTAAATATTGAAAATGGCTCAACTGTACTAAATACAAATGTACTTTATTTTTTCTCTTCACATTAAACAACAGGTTTTAAGTGCAAACTTGTAAATTGGACAGTTTAAACTTGAGCTGTAAACAAAACTGTCTCAAGTCTCAAAAGTACAATTTTGAAATTAGAAAGGAATTGCAAGTGAAAGTGTTTGAACTACAACATTCCATCACTGCAGATTACATTAAGGCATTGTTTATTAAAGTAACCCCTGGCGTTGTATATCTGTTTGTTTCCCTATTTTCATATTACTACTGCTGTTTCAAAACATATTGTTTCTGTAAATGATGCCAACCAATAAAGCTTTATAAAAAATACAAAAAAAATACAACTTCCTGGGGAATAATCGATCTCATGCCCTATGAATCGATAATGCTAAATTTAAATGAAATCGATTTAATTCGATTTTTTTACCCAGCCCTACTGAGGACACCACAAAATGTTTTCTTCTTAAGAAATGATCAACATGATGAGCTCATCAAAATGAGCTGGTGTTTAACAACTAACTCAGGAATGGAGGACACTACTTGTTTAGTCAATGTGACATGAATAGTCTCTTAGCTGATAATGTGAAGTGTGGAAATACTGAGGTAAAAAAAAAAAAGGTGATGTTCATGTATCATATAAAAGTCCATATATAGACATGTTGATGTTGGTAATAACAAAACAGGGAATTGGTTACTATAGTAATGGTAAGTACTGTAGCTGGAGGTTATTTACAGACAGATTTATGTGATCATTTCAATAGTTGGTTAACCAAACTTCATCATCTGACTCATCATGTTTCTTTACCAGTTGCTCTTGTTGTGTCGCCACCATGTTTCACATCTCAGGAGTTCACTTTGAGTACAGAGTAATATATGACCAAACTGATGACTAGCTCTACATAAATGAAACCATGTTGTAATAAATTAAAATTTTTCTCTGAAGTGTTTTTTTTTTTTGCCCATCAATGTCAGAAGCATAACATCTGACATCTGTTCACTGTGACTGAACACTGTACAAAGACAGCAAAAAGGTTTACAAGCACTTCATATAAAAAAAAATAGTTATGTGTCTCTCCTGAGGTCAGTGGAATGAAAACATAACATGATCTTTATGTTCCTTTGTGTTCAGCTGGAGGAGAGCCGCTGCATGCAGAAGCGTCTGAAGGCCCTGCAGAAGAAGCAGTCTCAGATCGTGAAGGAGAAGATCCACCTGCAGGGAGAGCACAGCAAGGCCATCCTGGCCCGCAGCAAGCTGGAGAGTCTCTGTAGAGAGCTGCAGAGACACAACAAGACTCTGAAGGTACACACACAGACAAATGTAAGGGGACCACGTCAGTTTGACACCAGGCCTCTGAGATACTGTTAATGCAAGAAGAAGAGAGTCCTAGTCCTTAAAGCTTTCTCTCTCTCAGTCAGATATAGTTTTATATATGATATGTAAAAACAAGTACAGGATTCTAAACATATCTTCATCCAGGTTGTTCTCACTGCAGGAGCTTCTCATTTAGATTTGGACATGTGTCACAGTCTACAGCTCAGTGTTCCTCTCCTCGTATGATATCAGCTGTTGCTGGTGTGAATATCACAGATTTTCTCTTCTCCTGATAGGAGGAGAATGCTCAGCGGTCCCGGGAGTACGAGGAGCAGAGGAAGGAGGCCATGCTGCACTTCCAGATGACCCTGAGTGACATCGAGGTGCAGATGGAGCAGCACAGCTCCCACAACACCAAGCTGAGGCAGGAGAACATGGAGCTGGCAGAGAAGCTCAAAAAGCTCATTGAGCAGTACGAGCTGCGAGAGGAGGTAAAGACTGCTTCCTCACCTCAGCACTCTCTGATCACAGCAATGCTAATGTATAATGTGACCCTGTATCCCACCCCTGCAGCACATAGACACAGTGTTCAAGCACAAGGAGCTGCAGCAGCAGCTGATGGACGCCAAGCTGCAGAGAATCACAGAGATGATGAAAGAAGTGGAGGAGAAGCAGCAGAGAGAGAGAGACTTTGTGAGTACATGTTCCTTCACTCTGTGTCTTCTCTAGTTGTCCCCTCAACATCACACAGCAGCAGTGGAAAGAAAAGCTGAGCTGTTTCCTGTGTGATCTGCACCTGTAATAACTTTCATGTGTTGTGATGCTGCAGCTGCTGAAGGACGCCACAGAGTCCAGACGCAAGTGTGAGCTGATGAAAGAGCAGGAAACACAGCTTAAACAACAGGTCAGTACACACACACACACACACACACACACACACACACACACACACACACACACACACACACATACACATACACATACACATACACTCACACTCACACTCACACACACAGTTGATTCTTTAGTGGATCAGTTTCTGACAGCAGTGAGTGAAAGTGTCACATTTATATAGAGGAAGTGATTGTGCTGAATCAGTAAAATGTGCTTTATTTTTATCAAGTCCATTTTAAACACATTTACTCATTTAGCTCTGGTAGTGTCTGTCCTTTCACTTAGTTTTAGTTTGATCTGTGACAGATTTCTGCTTCTCCATGAAACCATGCAGACATGTGGAACAACATGTAAAACAACTTTTTTCTATCAAGACTCAACTTAGTTTACAGTTGACAGTTGAAAATAAGACTACAATGACTTTGTGAGTCTGTCACATTAATTGCTAACATTTGACACACTTATTTTGTCCACATTATTTTTTGAATGTGTCCAGTATCAGACTTTAGTGTGAACCGCATGTGCAAAAGAACATCACAGGCGTCACTTACAGCCTGCTGTCGTATGACAGTAACCATGGAGACGGCTGAGCTCAGCATTTCTAGATTGATTTATACAGTGATGTGCAGTAGAAGACAATATCTTCATGAGCAATAAAAATAAAAGTCATTATGTTGTTCCATCCTCTGACACACACTGATGCTGTAGATGTTAGCAGGACTATAGAAGCTCACTGTGTCCTTGTCTCCTTTCTCTCAGCTCTCTCTCTACATGGACAAGTTTGAGGAGTTTCAGAGCACTCTGGCTAAAAGCAACGAGGTGTTCACCACTTTCAGACAAGAGATGGAGAAGGTGAGGACCAGAAGCAGCTCACTGTACCTGCTACATGTTCACTGTGATTGTCTCACTTTACCTGCTACATGTTAACTGTGATTGTCTCCATCCAGATGACCAAGAAGATCAAGAAGCTGGAGAAGGAGACGACACAGTGGAGGACCAAATGGGAGAGCAACAACCAGGCCCTGCTGCAGATGGCTGAGGAGGTGACTAATCAATTAATCAATCAATCAAACTTTATTTATAGAGCAGCTTTCTTACAGGTTAATATAGTTCAAAGTGCTACACAGCTGAATAACAAGCTGGTAAGAAGACAGAACAAGTGTAACACAAAGAAAATAATAAAAACAAAGAACTATTTGAGAGAAATGCACATGAGAGAAAATAAGAGTAACAATGTAATAAAAATGGTTAATATATAAATTAATATGAAATAATATAAAAATATAAATATACGAAATAATAATATAACTGAAAAATAAAACATACATATAACACAAATAATATATAACATAAAAAGAAAATACATATAAAATTGAAACAAAAAGAAAAATGAGAATAAGAGTAAAAAATAAGTTTATTAAGATAGACAGAGAGGGAGACAGACACAGTCACAACAATAGGAATGCTAATGATAATGAACAGAATGCATGGTTTATGGAGATATCACCCGTCCTGCTGATGAAGACAAAGATGGATTGAAAGTTGTAGAAAAAGTTGAGTAAACTTATTCAACAGTTAAGAATGAGTTTTCCTGCTCTTGACTCGTGTTGTTGTGTTGTAGAAAACTCTGCGTGACGGCCACTTCAAGGCCCTGCAGGGGAAGCTGGAGCTGCTGGAGAGGCTGTGCAGAGCCCTGCAGAAGGAGAGGAACGACCTCAACAACCGCCTCAGCCTCCTCCAGGAGCAGGGAGGAGACAAGGAGACCACGTCACCTCCCCAAGACCAGCCGCAAGAGCTGTCTGCCGGGGAGGAGGACGAGGTGGAGGAGGGAGTGGAGGAAGAGGTGGAGGAGGAAGAAGAAGAGGAGGAGGAGGGCTCGGCACAGGGCGACAGGCTGGAGTCAGAGGACGTCCACCAAGCTCCCAGACCACCTGAACTGGAACCCACAGAGGCCACTACTCACAAAACCACTACTGCTCCGGTCACAGCCAGCCAGCCTGCAGACACAGCACACACACAGCAAGACTGAACACCCTCAGTCTGCCTGCGTGTGTGCGTGTGTGTGATAGTCGGGCTCCACACACCTCCAGCCTAGTTCCATAACTAGCCAGAAAAATCATCTTCAGTGGAGATAGGGATTATTATTTTGTTCTTTTTTTTTAACTCTAGATGTGTGTCTCCAGGTTTCTACACTGTAACTCAACCAATATCTTCTTTTATTGTGCGATTAGTTCAAGAATAAAACGATTGTATGAAAGATTCCACTGTTAAAAGTCGCCCCACGTTTACATTGGTTGTAATAATTGGCTTTGTGGTGAGTACTTGGTGTGCTCCGTTTTCT
This sequence comes from Scomber scombrus, assembly GCF_963691925.1. Lineage (NCBI taxonomy): Eukaryota > Metazoa > Chordata > Actinopteri > Scombriformes > Scombridae > Scomber > Scomber scombrus. The sequence goes on along the minus strand of NC_084970.1, from coordinate 1,181,435 downwards.
ACCATAACTGTATTTTCATAGATTTCCATCAAGTCAAATTGGCCTTTTTTTTCTTTTTTTTTTTCTCTTTTCGGTCTCATGTTCAGTTTGACTCCATTTCAAAGTGAGTATATATGTCTGGGTTATGTGTCATCTATATTATCCACAGGGTATTACATTTAAAAAGCATCATATCACTGTGTGACTATGTTCTCTGTAGAGCAGGTTAGAGTCTGGTTAGATAGTTCACATGTGTAATAGAGGTTCCAGCCAATCAATCCTCATGGTTTGTAATTGGTTGACAAGTTTAACTAAAAAAATGTTTTATAAATGCTCAGTTCTCTAAGAAAAAGGGCTACAAGTTCAACATCGAGTGGTTTTCTACGACCTCTGATCCACAGCATGACCTACAAGTGTGGAATGACCCACTCACACACAAATCACACACTTACTGCTTAACTATGATTGGCTGGGAGAGATTCAGCAGAATTCTTTTGAACACCAGACTGAGTACTGGGATGCGAGGTGTGGTCATTAATATCTGAATGATGTCAGACCTCATTCATATTTACATTATTAGTGGTGGAATCCATATTTCCTCATCAATATTCAATTGGACTCACATTAACACTACTGTGAGAGGTTTAAAAAAAAAAAGACTCCAGAATAAAGTAGAGACATTAGAAAAGGAGCTTCAGTCAGTATTTTAAAGTCAAAATTAAGTTGTGATTTTTATGAGAGGAAAGAATTGTATAAGAATAAAACTAATGTTATTATAAAGAAGTTTTCTGCATATTTTGGGTAAATTAAATCACGTTTTCAGGCATTAAAGTACAAACAGGACCAGATGCACGAGCACATTTCACACAATGTGTAACAACAACATTCCTTCATAAGTGATATGACAGCAGGCATCACCTCTGTCTGTCACTTTTAGTTTTTATTAGAAGCAAGTGAAGCCATGATTCCTCTGACATGTCATTTATGTGTGTGTTTGCTGCCCCCAGTGGTCAATCTACATCATTACACACACTACAAGGACTTCATTAGAACTACCAGTAGATGCAGGTGTCGCCCCATTAACCAGGACTCTAAATTTTTAGGATTGGAATTGGGAGTTTGGGAATAATTCATCACTAACATTTCAATTGATCAATATGTCGCCCCTGATTTCAAACTCTTTTTTTTCTTCTTTTTTGAACCATGTAACTTCTGTATGTTCAGCTCAGCAGGGTGTACAGAGAAAAAAAACGAGTCAGCCGTTACTATTTTGTGTAAATGTTAGAAAGCCTTCAGTACAGTACAGCAGAATAATGGAGCCTGTCATTTTTTGAAACTTTATACTGGAAGAAGAAAAAAAACGAATGTGATTTTGCTTTTTGTATTATGAGTTTGAATAAATGATTTCTATCAGTAATGGATGTTATAATAGGAGCACTTACATGATCTGAAGCTGCTGAAAATGAGGAACTCTTCAGTGTGTGTGTGTGTGTGGAGTCACCAGGGTATTTAAAAAAAAATCATCTCAAATCATACACTTGAGCATCAGCATCTTTCATTCATTTTCATTCATTTCCACCCAAATGGCTCATACTAGAGCTGCTACTCTACCACGTGTCCAATATCCTCACTGATGTACTAATGCTAACCCCAGCTGAGTCTCACTCTTTTTTATTTTATTAGTTGGCAGATTTACTAGAGTGACCCCACTATCAGCTTCTCTGAGCTGTTTGGTTTATTCCTTTAAAACAAATGAGTGAAAGAAGTCCTCGTAAACTCACAGCCGTTTCATTGTTTCTCATATTCCAGCTCAGCATTCTGTCTGTTGCACATGTGGCTGGACTTTTATTATTTTTTAAATTCAGTATAAAGTATGTAAAGTAAGTGAGATGAATCATAGAGGTGGTACTTAAATATGTGATCGGGTGGAGTATTTAGAAGATGGATGAAGGAAGAAGGGAGCAGTCCAGTTAATTTTATCTATGTAAATTTCTCCTCAGATATAAAAAAAAAATATATATTGATGTGAGCGCACACGCACACACACAAGGTCAGGTGGTATGTGTGTGTGCTTTTATTTTTGAGGACAGTTGTAGTCACAGGGGGAGGTATGAGCATCTATTTCCTTCTTTGTTTGGCGTTGCCCCAGATTGACTCAGGTAATGTCAGAATCTACCTCTACAGGTGAGACTAACTGTGAAAGAAGAGGCCTGAGTCACCACAGCTTCAGAGAGCTTTATTTTTACTAAAAAAACAAAACAAAAAACAGATGAGCCTACACCAACCCCCCTCCCTCCCCCTCTCTTTTGATTGTACAATGTTCTTAAAAGTCCTGTCTTGCTTTTCAATAAACATTTTGTAGAATTTGCAATATTTGTGGATTTTTTTCATCACTAATTATTGTGTCTGACAGTGTGTAGAAAGTGTGTGTGTGCGCAGTGTTTATTCTACAGGAATATAAAGGAAATATTTTATTATTGACAACAAATGACAATTTTTTTGAGAAGTTACAAAAGTTTTATTGCAATTTGTGGTGCAGGAAACAAAACATGGCAGTTTCACATTTTTAAAAGAACAGAAAGAGGAGCGGGGGAAAAAGAACAAAAACAGACATGTTTCCCTCTAACACACACTTTATACTCGAGTCAAATACTGACACGTTTGATGCACCTCAGAGATGCTCCGGGTTAGAAGTGAGAGGCGAACGGCAGGGAATGTTTCTTCACTGCTAAATACAGTGATGATGATGTCACAGAAAGAACATCAGAACCAATCACATCAGTTTCCTGACAGTATTTCTGTCTTCAGGGAAAGTTCCGCTGTCTACTGGTTTGTAGCTACTCATCAAAATGAAAAATAAACTTGTTTCTTTGCATGAGCCCTTTAAAATTGAACCAATGGGTCTAACAATAAGTTACTGTAACTTTGTGCACATACAGTCTTCAACCCTCGCACCCCCACCCCTCCCCCACCGACTACCTGAGCAGGTAGAAACCTCCACACGTCCTATCCACTGCAGACCAATGGCAGAACTGTCCAAGTGCTTTAAGCGTGTTGGGGTACCGGGGTCATGTAGATGACATGTGAATCCAACCAGGCTGTTACAGTGAGGGTGACTCTGCACCTTTTACTTGTTCGTATGGAGAGCAGATTGTTGTTGTTTTTCATTTGCACCAGAGTTGAAGCCAGAGAGGGAAACGACAGGCTGGGCTGGGTCTGGAGCTCAGGGGGAGGATGATGATGGAGGAGGAGGAGGAGGAAGAGGAGGAGGAGGGGCTGTGTCTGGACAGAGTCATGCAGAGCTGGGTTATGATCCCTGGGCCTCCAGCTCTGATGCAGGGGTGTCTGGCTCCTCATCGTTGTAGATGTTCTCTGCCTGAAGGATGACAGCACACACACACACAAGCATTGGTGCACAGTACACACACACATTACTGGTGTCTAAAACTACATGAAAGTGGTTGAAAAAGAAAAAGAAAGGCAGTTTTCTAACACTGAAAGATGCAAATGGTTCATATTTACATCAGTACTAGAAACCAGGCTAACAACCAAAAAAGAGCAATGTAAAAAACTATTGGTAAGTAGCTTTATGCTCAGCTAACAGTTAGCTGTTTGTTTTTGTTATAAACTATGTAAAAATACTAATTTATAAGTAAAAGTATATATTTAAAATCCTACTTAAGTAAAAGTGCAGTATTATGAGAAAAATGGGCTTAAAGTATCAAAACCTCTGTGTGTGCACCGAAAGGTTGTGCCTTTTCTTAGAATCATGATTTCATATTTAATGTGACAATATCATTTTATAATATCAGATCATCTAAAAGGGGAAACGTCTTTGTTGGAACTGATAACGAGCACTAACTACATCTCATTGTATTTTCTCTACTACAAGCTCCAGCTGTCAGTTAAAGGCTGGGATAAACATCTGAATGAGTCTCACTCTGCTCACATTGAAGTCCATCAGTTACATACAGCACACTGATTAAGCTCTGATATGTTAGAGTGTTTCCAGCTGTTGTATGTGAACACAGCTGTATGAAGGCATTTGTATCTCCAGTGGGAGCTGTGTGAAATCTGATAACTAGCAGCTCCACCCAGATCAGTCAGTGGTGGAGGTGCTTGTGGGTAATGTAGTGTGTAAAAAAGTGAAGCTAACTGATCCCAGCTCCACGAGACAAAGCACAAAATGAAAGCTGGCTCTCCTCTGGTGCATGTGCTCTGTGCAGTCAGGCGTCTTTCATTTGAAGTGTTTCATATCAATATTTTTAGCTTTTTAAATGTTCTCAATTGAGAGCTCATGGACTGACAGCATGTGACCCATCCTCTCAGTTTGTAAAGCTGATGTTAGCTCAGCCGCTAAATAAGACCGTATCATTACCTCAACATTTAACAGTACCACCAGAGAGGCGTCTGATTGGTCCTAAATGTATTCTGCAGCATGAACAGGAAGAGCTGAAACACTGTGTGCAGGTGTACTGAGGAGAACTGCTGCTGCTCACTAATACTGATTTACTTGTCTTAACATGTCTGCTGTTTACTCAACTTTATATCAAGTTCACTGATACATTCATCTTTTCAAAGCACTCTACCTTTAGTACCTAAAAGCTTTGATTGAAACTCAGCTGTGATGTTCTGCTGGGTTTCATACTGATACGAATGTAAACTGCTGATCAGAATGTGACAGTGTAAAGGCAGAGGTGTGTTAGTGTAGTGATGGACAGCAGCTGTATTCACCATCTGCCACACTTGCATGATGTTGTCCTCAGACACTGAACAGATGACCCAGGGTTCATTGGGGTTCCAGGAGAAGTCGGAGATCTTGGCTGTGTGTCCACCGTGGATGAACTGACGGGAGGGACAAGTGAGACACATTAGAGACAGACATCCAGAGCTCATGGTGACTGAGGAAGTGAGTTACAGTAACATGACACAGTGATGTGGACTTGGATCACCTACCAGCAGTTCTGGTGGTCCGTCTTCAGCATCTTCAGCTGACTGCTCCTCCCCAATTTTACTAGAAACAAAAACAATCAACTGAGTATAAAATCAAGTATGTAACATTTAGTGAGTGATGTTAGACAAACATTGCTTATATTGTTACAATCAAAGCTATGAAGACTACACTTACACTCATCAGAGTATCTGTTAAGTACAAATAAAATGACTTTTAAAAACCTCTTTAAGGACAAAATAATACCAGTGCTGAGACATTATATATTATGAGATATATAATAATACTAAAGCAGGATTTTACTGTTGTAGTGGGTTGAAATGGAGCTCATTTTGAAATCATTTATATAGGACTGCAACTGCTGATTATTTTTTACTTTACTTAATTTAATGCTTTAACTCCTACAACTCCAGACATTTTAAAGACTTTTGAAGGGTCTGCAGGGATCCCCATCATATGTGTAGTCTACCTACTGGATCACTCTACATGTGAACTGGCCATACAGGGATCCTATACTTACAACTAGAGCTTCTCTGCTTTTGGGATCTTCAGTTTGACAAATACTGATAGTGACTTATAGTGCTGCATTATGTCAGCAGGTCAATAACAATATATTTCAATAAAGAAATACCAAAAATGTTTGTGATCATTTAGAAATAGTGTCTCCAACTGTACAGTGTCTGTCCACCAGAGAGCACTGAGCAGTTTCATTTCATACTGTAAAGCTCTCTGTTGAGCATGTGCTCACTAATGTAAAAAAATAAAAAAATAACTTGAGGAATCCTTATCAAAAAGGTTCATAATGTCTTTATGGAAAAGAAAATATGATTAATAACAACATTAATATAAACTAATAACTGCCAAATACATCATTGTGATTTTTCCAAGCCTTTAAATATGAGCCTAAATATTCATGTATTGATCATACTCTTGAGAACTGCTACCACCATGCTTCAGTGCTGCTTTGATTATGACTCATCTTAATTAGAAAGCCTACACAGTGACTACCTCATCAATCATCAATCTATACTCAATCACCTGACCAACACCCATACTGAAAGCAAGTAATACAGGTCATTTACTTAGTTGATGTATAGGATCATAGATATTATGATGTCATGTTTATATATTAGATCACATATAAAGAATACCAGTTCATTTAGTTATTGAACTACCAAGTAAGTACAAATATCCTCCCAACACTATTACATGAATTCATATTAATGTCTGACAGGGTGTTTTGTCTGTTCACCCAAACTGAAACAAAGCATTAAACTGTCAATTTTAGATCATGTAAATTTTAACAGTTGTGACTCATCATGTACTGTAAAGTCATGAAGATACCACTTCTGGTTTGCTCATAGATGAACATTTGTTGATCACACTTTGTACATGTTTCTAATACTTGTCTAAATGTTAATAGTTAACAGACATGACAGCTGGGAGTTGTTCTGTTGAGTTCAGATAAGATGGGTTGAGTTTTGCAGTGGTGGTAATTAATAGACGTCATCATATCTGGCATGGTTTCATCTTATGGGTGTTTTTTTTGCTGCACACTAATCCCTTGATCCTGTTTCCTAAAACTCCTCATCAGCAATTAAACACCACCCATCACAGCTGAATAGAAAGACTTGGATTGAGAGGTGTTGTTTTTACCTGAGATCCCAGACATTGAGACGCCGGTCGGTGCCGCTGGAGGCCAGGATGGTCTCATTGTGAGGAGACCATTGTACCTAATGAAGAGGACAGCTGGTCAACAAGGTGCTCATACAGCAGCAAGGAGCTTTAATTGTAGAAAATCACATCTGACTGAAAAAAAAACTTTCACATCAGCCAATCAGCTGCTGCCGTTGAAGATTCTCCTCATAATGCAACTTTGATATAGTCAGTACATGTAGATCTGTTAACTGTGATTACACTGTGTATTACTACTGCATTTCAGATGCTTATGACACTCATTAGGCATCATGTTCACAGTCTGCAACAGCTGACTGATATTCATTTAAATGTGTTTGACTAACAAATGAATTCCAACACATTTTCATACATGTTGTGTTTGCTCAGCACTTTGCAGCACTTTGAGAACTTACCTGGAAAATTTCATCTTTGTGAGACTCAAAGGAGTGAAGCTTCAGTTTGAGGTTCCTGAGATCCCACAATGCAACAGTCTGACAAAAACAAAGAAATGCATTCAGTAATTAATACAAGTTTTATTCAAAGCTGCTTTTTTATTGTCAGTCATTCTGTAAATCATGTCCATTAAATAACACAGTGTGGTCGGGGTCTGTTCTCTACCTTGTCAGCAGAACCAGTGGCCAGAATGAACTCGCTGTAGGGGTTGAAGCTCAGACAGTTGACTTCAGCAGTGTGAGCGTCTACTGCGTGGCTGGCTTTGGACGTGTTGTTGGATCGAGTGTCCCATCTGTTGGAGGATGAAGGACGAGGATGAGACAGGTGTGTAAACAGCACCACACAGACTATCTATTTGTATCCGTCACTTACATCATGAGTTTTTGGTCGTCGGCCACGGAGCCGAACAGTGATTCGTGGAGCAGATGCCAGGAAACGTCTTCCACCACAGCTGTGTGGCCGGTGAAGATGGTCTTGGCATCCACGATCTTCCCTTCTTTTGGACCGGCCCCGATGTCCCATAGACAGATAGTCTGTGGAGGGAGATCAAAGCAGGGAGAATGGGGTGTTAATTTATTATAGGCGCAGAGCACGCTGCATCACTGATCAAAGCCACAATCTATCATCACAATTCATTTCCAGCTATGTCCCTGCTGCTTTCAGGCTGGAGCAAAACAGTCAGCAGATGAGACTCTACTCTAGTCTTACCAGATGAGCTCATTAACCCTTTCATCAACACCACCCATCAGTTTCCACTGCATGATTGACATTTAAACCATTGATCTCTCACTTTTATTATTGATTCTGACTAAAATGTTACATGTGATTCAGGAAGGTGGGAGGTGTGTCCTGTCCACTCAGCCTTGTAGTTAAAGGTTATTGTGACATACAGTATAATAGATTGAAGTCAGACCAGATGTCACCTGGCGAAATGGACATCTTAATTTGTTTTGGAAAGTTTTTTCCCCCCAAATTAGCTGCGTAATCACGGAGTCTTTCATGTACCTCCAGGTGACTGTGAACGTAATAAACCTAAAGCTTCAGTCACTAGCAAAACCATTTTATATTTATTAGTTACACCTAGCTCAAACCAATGTAGTCTAATACAACATCCCTGTTATATTAGCATATCCTTATAGAAGGCATTAGGGCTGGGTATCAGTTCTCGATACCTTTAAGGTATCAACCAAACTAAATAGATACCAAGTAGTATGGAAACAGCTAGAAAATATGACTATTTGTATGGGCTTACTCACAACCAATCAACACAAGCGTTCTTTGATTGCCACAGCAGCTACAACCCATCTGTGGCTGTGAAGTTGGGTGAATTTGAGTTAGCGTGCTTAGCAGTTCAGCAGCCAAGATGTCACTTAAACGCTCTAAAGTGTTATTGTAGTTTACTAAAGTACTAAAGTATACTATTCATATGATGGGCATGGAATGAAGTACTCAGTTGGTATCAGTTTCACTTTAAAGGTACTTGGATTGGTACTGATTAGGGGTGTGACGATACACTCAGCTCACAAGATGAGATTTTAACTATATTTTTAAGAAAACTTCAATGAGGAAATACATGACTGTTCTTTTATTTAAAATTCCCAAAAATGGAAATTGAATTGAAATGTTTGAACTAATCATCTTGTAATGAATCACTTTTTTCTACTTTGTAAATATATAATGATCATATGCAGTATGCAGCACTGTAAAAGGTTTCCCCATATAGATATTTTATAGGTGGATCATTTTGGTATTTATGGAAATAACAACCATAAATACAAAAGTTAAATATAATCACAAATACTAAAAAGTAAATTATAAAGAGTAGAAACAATTCTAATATATAAATATAAATTAAATAAAGAATCCAATTATCACAAATTATAACTTATTGCTAGTAAAAAAACAGAAATAAAAGTAAATGCACAAATCCTGTATCACATTAATACACAAGTAGAACAACATATAAATTGTGTTATAATTTGGTAGTGTGACTCATTTTACTTTTTGCATCATTAGGCTTCCATAGCTGCGCTAGATTCCTCCGCTCCTCCTACTTCAGGCTCTCAGTGTAGAGACCTGAGGTCAATTTACCACTGCTCCTCTCCTCATCTCTTACTTCTGTGAGATCTTCTCAACAGGTAGAAGCTGTAACAAGCTTAATGATCCACACGTGACATTATAAAAAGAAGACATGACGTGCAAATGAGCGATAGAAAACCGATCGTCTCTTTGGTGCGCCTCTTAATTATAGCTTCGTGAGACAAAATTCACGTCGACGAGAAATATCGCCGCATTCCGTCGTGGTTCGAGATCTCGTCACACCCCTAGTACTGATATCGTCATTTTTTAAATGATACTCAGCCCTAGAAGGCAGAAAGTTCAGCTGTTATTGAAATTGCTGTAACTCATGGTGCTGTCAAATTGTATGCATGTGACCTTTCAAATCAGTGAGTTACAAAGACTCCTCTCAGTATATAACCCAATACAGTTCAACAGCAGCACAAACTATAGCCTCTGTAATAATACGTTGTATGAACACCTCTATAAAACAGGTTTAAACACTGGCCATTATAACTTGGTTTAGTCTGAAGTAACATTTGGATCCTTGTAAAACATGTACATATTCTCAAAATCATGCTTATAAAATCCTATTAATTGAAGAAGGATAAGTGTGTAAATGAAGATGTGCTTGTCTTATCTGCTCTAGTTAAGCAGTGAGTAAAGTTTTAGTTTCAGTCACTCACATGATCATCAGAGGCACTGAGCAGGTTACCACTGAGGTTGGGATTCCAGGAAAGACCGTAACCTTCTTTCTGATGACCTTTCAGCCTCAGGTCAGGGCTACACTCCCCACTGGGATCTGAAACACCACACACACACGCAACACACACCACATTCAGTTTCAAGATGTGTGAGCATTCATACACATGTATGAATTAGTATATGAGCACAGCAGTGGTCCCACCTGGTTTAGACGGGTGTTTAGTGTAGTCAAAGACCAGCACGTCAGACGTGGGGGTCTTGGTGGCAATGATGCAGGGACTCTGGGGCATGTAACGGGCTCGGTTCACCTCTCCTTCATGGTTGATCTTGATCTCGATTTCTATTTTCCCGCTTACTGAACCAAATCCACCAAACTCTGATGAGACAACACAGAGCCACTTCAGTACAGCAGAGGTAGGAAATGGACACCAGACACTGAACAACTGCAGGTTAAAACTTTATATTTCTTTTCTATTCTTTAAATCAATCCCATCCAAAAACAACCCCCCCCCCAACAAAAATTAACCTCTAGAGTAACAAAACAACAAAAATCACTAATGCTACAACATTTTCCTGACACCTAAAAGCACCTGCTGTGTTGAATGTAGATATTTCTATTTACAGCATTTAAACACTTTAAGTCTCCTGTCAGCACAACTGTTAAGCAGGACTTTAAAAAAATGAAAAAGGAGAGAATCTGCATGATTGGAAATAAACCAATATATAAAGTATCTTCTCTGATATGTCTCTGTGTGTGTTGATATATAGACTTGGACTGTACCTTTAAACTGTAGCCACATTAACATACTAATACTACCTCTGTCAGCACACCAAACAAGCAGTGAGCCTTCAGCACACCTGCACACAGCTGGATGTTCATCAACTTACCTGCTGGAAAACAGAAGAACACAGTTTCAGCACTCTGAAAACAGTATTAAATGTTTCTAATCAATGCTTATACCAGTGTCTGTTTTGTAAAACTAAAACTGAATGAGAATTGTAAAGCCTTACATCATTGTATTAAAGCACAACATCACTTTGCAATATACCTAAAAAATTGCAGCCTTTATTTAGGTTTGAGCTTGTATTAAATTAGTTTGCTAACAGATTGCAAACAGATACAAGATTGCTTAGAAACTTTTTTATTTTCAATGAAACCACCACTGAAACCTTTGTGCCTTTTGGTTTAAGTTAAACTTACCTCCTTTCTCGCTGTCGTAGTGCGATGCATCAAACTGGGCATCATCATTTGGTACCTGGACGCTTGCTATGACCAGGTGGTTCTGCTCATCTGATGTATGGGTCCCCAAAACCAGCCTGTGGACGGCATAGTCCTTTCCCTCGGGTCTAAAGAGTTCCACAAAATGAACATGGATTTAATCTCCTTCTATTCATACTGGCACCTATTGTTTTACCTTTCATACTAACATTAGAGCAGGGCTTTTATTGTGATTATAACTGTCACCCCACTTTTCACTCTCTCTTGCTCATTTAGGGCATCATGTTACAGTTTACAGCTCCATCGTAGCTTCAATGGAAACTCTTCACAAGCGTGAATGTCTGTTATTCAGCAGACACATTTCTAATAACAAAGGTATTTCAGCAATATTTCATCAGTTATACAAGCACATTTAGATGCTTCATGGCTGCAATTTACTCAGGTTAACCCTATGCTGACCTTTATCTAACTATCATGAATAGTGTCATTTAAATAGAGCCCATGAAGCCAATAAAAAATGATAAACACAGCATGAATGACGCACACATATATCTCCATAGTTTTGCTGTTTGCCATCTCAAAAGACAACCAAGACAAAGATGTTGCAGGAGAACTCCGGCAGTGTATTACATAACAGACAGGAACAAACAAAAATAGTGCAATTAGTGAGTCATTCAGGTGCTAGACATGGACATTGGCATGTAGCTAGAAAGGCATCAAATAGTCTACCAGCCTCCAGTCTCCATGCTACACAGCCAGATCTGATGGACACTGGCTGTAACGAGTAACTTCACACCCACCTGTTCACACTGTCACTGAGATTCAAGCCATGTATAATGAGCAGTAAAAATGTGATAGAACAGAAATACCTGGTGACATCTGGAAGCCACTGGACAGTAAGGCTGGGCCACTCCAGTGCGTGAGTCATCACCAGGTCATACAGGAAAGGTGTGTTTTTCTTCCAGATCTTGTACTCTTCATTGATGACCCTTTCTTCCACCGCATCGTCATACACTGTAACAGAACAGCATGGCATGGTTACAGGTATATACTGGAATTAATAGCACCCATTGCGCACCCCTCCACCTCCTCAGTACATTTGAACTTGAATTACTGAGTGGAAATTGAATACACATACAGTACTACCAGGGTTCCCACACATTTTTACCATTGAATTTTCAAAACTTTTCCATAAGTAATTTAACAAAGGTAGGCTTACATAGCGACTATAAGGCGCTGTAACGGGTTTTAACCTGCCCCCATCCCAAATGTGGACGATCAGGTCCAATTGTTTAAATTTTTACTGAAACAATTTTTTTTTAACAGAGCAGATGTCATTTCCTGTATTCTGGTGCCTTTTAACAGGTGTTTGGACACTGATCTCACTAAATGATGGGTGCATTTTGCAATTACATCCCAGAGCAAGCATTTGGCCCCAGATCACAAATGAAAAGCTATTAAAAAGAATATAAAAATTGATGATTTATATTTATATTCTTTGACATGGTAAAAGTGGGAGGTCCAAGTTCATGCAGCCTGTCTTATATCCATTATCTTTGATATCAGATCGGGCCATCCTTAATTCAAAACTTTTCCAAAACATTTACCTATTTCCAAACCATTTCCAGGTCTGGAAAACAGTTTTTCTAATTTCATAACTTTTCCAGAAATTACATGACCATGGGAACCCTGTACTACTCTGGTGCTGCTGGCCAATGGGCAGCTCCAATTGAGCAGTTAGGGGTTCAGTTAAAGTGCCTTGCTCAAGTATTCTTTAACAGAAGTGCTATAAGAGGATGTGACAACTATGACTCCCCCCACACACACACACATGTGGAGCAGTTGAAGTCACAGGTAAAAGCTGTCTGGCCTTTATATTCCACTATCAGCACAGTCTATTATAGAAGATGGGCACATCTTTAGGAATCGTAGCTGTTAAGATATTCACTTATTATTGAAAACAGGTGTGTTATTCAATGGCGTATTTCTGTGAAAGTAGTGATGGCAGAGTAACAACAAGCAAACTATTTCTTAAGTTGACTGGAAACAAGTGCAGTATGTTGAATTGGCTGTATACTGAACTTATAAAGTAGAGGTTTGACATGCTGCTGTTTTAAACAGTGTAAACCGGCTTGTTCAAACGAATAGTCCTGCTCATAGGACTTTGTAAAGCTAGCATATTATGCTAGCAGCCCTGATAGGGTTAAACGGCCGCGGCGCGTATACAAAGCGGCGCACGAGGCCACTGCTTCAAACAGTGAGTAGTTTAATGTAACCTACCTTCTTTATCCGCCATGTTCCAAACTCTGTTCTATGTCACAATGCTCCAAAGCAAAGTAACTAGATACACGCTGTGATAGTTAGTGCAGCTTTGCTTCTATCGCTGCTAAACTAGCTCCTTCCTTTTCAGCGCGGAATTCCTCGCTGCCTACTACGCATGCGTCAGTGCGCGCGTGCCAACGGGGGCCAACACTGCGCGTGAACTGCGCAGACAGATTGGCATCATTCCAAAATTGAACCTTTCACATTAAAATAGGCTAGATTTGGGTAATGTGGGACACTTTTTGCAATTCTGTAAAACATATTTGCATATGAATCCAATTCATTATATCAACACCTAATATCATTATGAAATCCTTTCCTTGTTTAATCAGAAGACCGTTTTTAGATATTGTACTCAAAAGGAAAATGGCATATATTAATGTTCCTTGTGTCAAATGGTTTCAGAATTTGTAGATTTTGTAATGTGGGACACTACTTTTTAGGCTTAGAAATACTTTGATTTATGCAAAGCAACCTTATCTGCCAAAACTTTCTGAAATACGCATACCCATATTTGGTCTTTTAATTTTGCTGGCCTTCACGTTTTTTATGCTTTCTGCCTTAAATAGGTTAAAAAAACTAGAAGCCTGAATGTTCACGTGTAATGTTAAACAATATAACTTACACAGTTTGCATGTACTAGTTAGCTTTAAAATAACTGAATAGAAAAAGTGATAAATGCACATTAGTCAATGTCCCACATTATCCTAATCCACCCTACCCATGTTATGCTGTCACCACCTCTGAAAACACACTTATAGTGAAAATGGAGAGAAAATAAAACTTTTAGATACATTTTAAGTTCAATTTTAGCTTGAGTCCCTCTTTTAAATGATTGCTATTTTTAAAAGATTCTGACGAATTGATGTTTTAGATTGCTGGATTTAATGTGTTTATTTATTGCTCTTATTTATGGCTTTATTGTTGTGTCTTGTCTCATACATTGTACTATGTTCCCTCTGACATTTTAACTATCTGTTTGGTTGGTGTTTGTTGAGGCTGAATGTATGGGCTGGGATTAATTGCCTATTGGGATCAATAAAGTTGTCTGCATCTGAATCTGAATGTTGTTACTTTATCAAATACCTTATGTCATACAAACATTTGATACTCCTTACCCTTTCTCTATACCAGGGGTGTTAAACTCATTTTAGTTTAACCCTTTGTAGGTCTGCTCAACCGTTTGGTAGAGGTCACTTTGTGTCATGATATCTGGTCAAAAACTAAATCAATTTAACCCATTTAACTTTTTGGGCAATCTTTACCACTTGTATGAGGTATGTAATGCGCAGACAGACCATCAGATTGTGTTATGGTTGCTATAGATACAGGTTGTGCTAGTGTATAAATGAAGAATAACACAAATCACTGCTGACATCAGAGATCCTGCTGGAGACATTTTTGAAGTTGAGTTTCATTTTTTCATCTTGTACACGAACAGAATGAGTCTCTAACATTAAAAAAAAAAAAAAAGAAGTTTAGAACAAATGAGGTGTGAATGAGTCTGTAGAAGTCTGTAAAACATCACAATTAGGCTCAATGAGAAAACAAGCCATGTGTTATATTGTCATGGCCTCAAAGAGGAAGGAAAAGCAAAAAACAGATTTTTTAAATAGCACTTTCTTGGTGTGACCTACAAAGGGTTAAGAGCCACACACAGCCCAATTTCATCTCAAATGGGCCGGACCAATAAAACATTTGCATAATAACCTATAAATGATATATAATATATATAACTTTACTATAATAAACCATCTATTTATAAAACACATGAACAGCCTGAGAAAAAAACGAATGCACTTTATTATTATGATATTATTCTTTTACAGATTATTTTGCACAGAGGCTGCTGATTAATGTTCAATATATGAATGGTTTAAATATTACCACAATATGTATTCATTGTTTTTTTCAGAGGATTGTATTCTGGTCAGGGTGGAAAAACCTCTGAAACAGCATTTTACATGAAATAGGCTCCTCACAGTTTAACTTGCTCCTGAAACCTGGCATCATTCTTTGTAAAATGATCCAGTGGACCAGATTGGACCCCCTGGTGAACCAGTTCTGGCCAATGGGCTGTATGTTTGACACCCCTGCTCTATACTGTGGTTTACCATAGACTAGTAGTTCCCAACTATTTCCTTATGGGACTGCTATTCTACCCTTGAGTAAACTGATGACCCCTGACGAAGTGACATATTTTATGGATATATCATGTTATACTACATACTATAACAGTAACAGAACAGTGCACACAATGACTGCTTGAGGAAAGGTTAAGTGATGAACTATGTCTTCAGGGTTTATGGTCTGGATATCTTGAATAACAGTAAGAAATGTCATGCCAGTCTCCAATAGGTGTTCACTCCAAACCTAAAATGCCCATAGTCCATAGTCAGTGGTGCTAAAGGGAAAGGCAATCAGTCATCAGTATTTATTCTCTGGGGACCATGAATATCTGGAAATATGTTTATGGCAACAGTTGCTGAGATATTTCAGTATGCATGGTGAAAGACAGACATTGCCCTCTATACAGCCATACTGCTAGAGTGGCTTAAAATAGTCTACAGATACAGTTTACTGTGTGTAGTTTAACTGCAGTGCAAAATACAATGTAGAATATATGTCATAATTTTGTATCCATGATAATTTTCAGAGGAGTTAAAGTAAAAGAGTACTGTTACATAATGACATGACGGTCCTGTCAAGTCCACAGTCTCAAAGCACAGATGAGCCAATCACCCTGCTCGCATTATGGGCACAGCTAATGTTTGAGGTAACAAAAGCTTTTCCTCTGGTGCCATCTTCAGGACAAACTTCATACTGTTTCCCACGAGCAGTATAAGGATTTATAATAGGCAAGGTGTCTCAATTTTTCTCCCATATTAAAAACCATGTTTTGTGATGTTTAATAAGCATTACAGTCCCACTATGCATTCCAATGAGTTTATTTTGTAAAAGTCTTGTCCATAAACAGCAAAAACAGTTTACAGTAAATTACAAACCTTGAAAATGCAAAACATGTTACAAATACAAGCATAACAAAGATTCAAAAGAAATGAAAAATGCATGAGTTTACATACATACAGTGTCTTAATCAGCTGTCATTAAAAAAAATAAATAGGTATATATTTCATGACAACAATAGTAGAAGCAAAGTAAAGGCAACTGGCACATAGTTAAAAGACAGTGTCATGTTTTATCAATCTACGTAAACTTTTACTGGGACAATAATACGTTTTGGCAAATTTGAAAATGCATTATCACACTATGTTTCAGTTGAAAATCATCTTCAGTTCTAACTTTCCCCTTACAGCTTAATGCAGTTCAGTTTAATTTCAGGTTTAGACGTTGAGACGAAGCAACAGAAAAAGTGGATTGTGTATTTTTTTCTTCTCCAATTCCACCCACATACTAACAAATATCTGATTTTAAAACAAAAGGATCAATAGGGCACTATCATAAAAGAATGATCTGGAGTACAACAGTAGAGCATGCCACTATAAAAGGCTTTGAAATATACAGTGATCTATTTCACAGATACACAGAACAGATGTATCACTTTTCCATAAAAAGATGAGCTGTTATCTAGAGCAGTCCAAGTAGAATAGTGGTCCTATATTCTACAACAAAAGTAAAATATACAGATATAGTTAATATTGAGCTACAATGTGTAACCCAGTTGTGCACAACACTTCATACATGTATCTATGTATTTCCATTCATAATTTTTCTGGTTACATAAAAGAGTAACATATAGCATGATGGATAATGTTTGACAGTTACTGAATATTCCCCAAGTTCCTCCCATAATTATCCTTATAAAAAAGCAATTTCAAGCTACAACTAGAGTGATCAGTACACTGCAATACCCAACATATATCATAGACGGTAGGAGAGTATATATATATATATGGAGATCTTATCAAATGTGTTTGTACACAGTGACAGGAGATGAGTGAGAAAATACAGATAGGAATGCACAGGTCAGCATAAATACTGACTGATGGCTATCTACACTATGTGTGGTTATGAAGTACTGAGAAGAACACTACCCATCCCTACGCCCTGATTCTTCTGGCCTAAACATGAAGTGACATGGAGTGACACTGACTGTATACCTGTATATCATGTTACAAACAAATAAGAGATGCACCTATACTGTATTTATTTTTATTGTGACACAGATTTCACAAACTACTGTATAACTGACTTTTTCAGCACATGTAATAGGGTCTCTTTTTCATTATAATTAAGGAGGTTGTAAATAATCATTTTTACTGTTATATGTAAAACATCTATAGGGATTGACAGGCTGATGAATAAATAAACCTGTGAGCTTTGTGATTATAATTTTAGAAATAGTTTAAACTGCCTGAAAAAGGCCTGTGCTTAAGACTAGCAGTTTCACATTTCACTCAGAAAAATAAAGCCAACCCTTTTCACATCCTGTCTGTGACTTTTAAAGCTTTTACTAGCTCTAATAATATAAGTTTAGGTCTTATAACTTGTTTGTTATAAATTCTTCATGTTTTTACATTAGTTTAAAGCCTTTATTCTCTAGTAGTCATGCTGGTTTACATTAGGTTTCATGTCCTTTTCCTTTGTAAATATGATAAATGTTTAATAAATTAATAATTCATGTTCTGTTTTTTTTAAATAGCAGGTTGTTGAGTTAGCTAAGACAGTATTAGCCTAAACCTGATGTAGCAGTGTTTACTGAAATTGGAAATTCCTCCTCTTATGTGGTTATTTGTTTGTTTGTTTTTTACAGTGGTTAGCCTAGCCTAGCCTAGCCTAGCTTCTGATTCTTGCTAATACAGATTTACATTCATGCTTTAAACGTCAAAAAAGCCTTTGCAAAGGTTGACCCCTTTAAACAAATCTTATTTTTCGAAACTGAATACAAAAAATCCATTGGAGTTATAGTAGTCCTCTAGCTAGCTAGCCCATGGCCATGCTAACATCTGGGCTAAAGTACAAACAATGTAATTCATGTGCGTTTCTCTGTTAAACACATTTGTGCTATAGAACTGTTCTCAAGCCACACCATGACAGAATGATGCAAGGATTTACCACGTTTAATTACTAGCATTACTTCTTCACTACTTTAGCTCTAGCCAAAATGTGACACTTCTGATTGCTGTGGGTGCACAAGTTGTTTCATTCTGAGTTAAGTTATCCAAATCATTATTTTTATCACACTGTATACATGACACTGTGCCAACAACTCCCACATTAAGATCAGTTTACTCATGTATTATGTCTTTTGTTGCTCTGTAGGAAGAGTTCCAAAGTCTGGGTCTCTGGTTGGATACTCCAAATCTGAACAGAAAGTTTGCGATACATACTGGGGGTATGGTGTTTCAAAAACCTGGGCCTTGACCAGTCAGGGAGAATTTGGTGAAAAATGCAATCAAGCTGCATCATGGGAAATGTATGCTCCAGCATTTTTGCAGGCAGAAAAAGCATAAAAGTCAGGATACCTCCACCTCCACTGCATTGATTTTGACCGTTCCTTTTCAAATTGGTCTCTTATAAGTTCCCCTAAACTTACAAAAGTAGTAAATTAATGTAATACCCATAAAGTCTATGGTAATACCCCATTAAGATTATTTTATCAAAGCTGTAAATGACTTTGTCGGTTGTGTATTATTTTTCCATGCTCCATGGATAATCTGAATTATGTGATATAAACAGACACACCTTTGCTGCTATGCTTTCTAATTAAGCAACAAATGGAGGAGTACTGTTGCAGATATTGAAAAGAAGACAGGGAACAACCTGAACCACTGAGAGCAAGAGCAGAAATAGTACAGTGATGTTTTTGGAACTTGACATATTTTCAGCAGTTGAACAGGTAAAGAGAGGTTTATACCTTACAATTTCAAACATTTCTATTCTGACTGGCCTATTAGTCCAAGTCAGTGGAAGAATGGCTCCCTATAATCACAACTCAAGTTGTCACAGGTCGTAACGTTTGCCAATAGAACAAGTCTTCAAGTACTTAATGCCCCTTTAAACATCCTATATTTCATGTTAATTTAACAACACCAACTTATAAGCATTCAGAGTTATTGGATAAAACGGACTTACAATCTTTAGAGAGTTCCATGATAAAAAAGGGAAGAAAATAAAGTGGCTTTACTTTGATTTCTAACATGGTCCTTTGCATTAAGTTTAAGTGCTGAAAAAACAGTGTAACATAATGCCCAGTCTTACCCTGGTATCCACATGAGAACTGATACTAGCATCAGTAAGGGTGCATCTTTCATACAAACACATACTGGAAGTCCAAAAGAGAAGTGACGAGGAGGTGACGATGGCAGCCAGTAGACAGTGTTGATGAGAAATCATGTTGTAGATTCTACTTTCAAACATCACAGCTACAAATAATGATTTCCCTTTCATGCTTTCTTCACTTAATGTTCTTCTATGAGCAACTGGTTCTGTGGGATACAAGAGGACACGATAAAGAAACACAGTTAGTGGTATTAGTCAATCCAAAATAAATGAATAGATAACTGTAACTGGACTATTAGTGGAGAGCACAGTATTAACAGTAATAACTGCATTTAGTATTAGAGCAATAGTAAACCGTGACAAAATGAGACATCATTTTCTGGTTTAAATATGGTTAGAAAATAACACAAATAATACATTTACTTCTCATGATGTTCAACCTACAGTAAGTGATTGTGTAGCTACTTGGGTGCAGCAGAAACAGGCTATCAGAAAAATACTGATACCGTTACAGGGAACTTGTTAGCAAAGTAATATAATATACATTTGTAATACACCATGGACATAAAAAGTTCTTACTCTCAAAAAAAAAGTGACATTATGGTATGTTATTTTCTATGAACAATGGTTAGACTGTGAGGGAAAATTAACTAAAACTAGATAATTGTGTTTAAATCAGCAGACTGCAAGTTCCACATGCTGTCAGAGAGTGATTTCCCTTATTTATGTTTGTAGGAGGCGACATTAGCTAAAGAAGACATGTTCTAGCAATGGCTGAGGGACCAGACATTGAAGCGTTGTATCCACACACACAAAAAAAAAACCTTGATCATGAGTGAGAGTATTTTGTATATATAAAGACAGGCCAGTTGGGTTGTTCAAGAAGATGCTGTAGAATAGTCTCAGCTGAAAGATCCAACACCTCAAATTTAATACAACATCTTCAAGATCACCAGCTATACATGGTCAGGTGAAGGTAATACACTAAGTAATAACTAAGTTAAACATATTTCACTTTAGTGGCAAGTTAATGAAACAATGAGTTGGTAGGGAATTAGATATAAAAGTGTCACAATCAACAAAGTAGTAGTGAGTTAAGAGTTGTTCTTTCAGACCAACATTAACCAACAGTAACAAAGCAGGAAAAGGAGCATTGCACTGTTTAGAAATGAACGCTCACCTAAACAGTATGTAATCCACTCAAAGAGCTTCAGAGCAACAGTTTACATCCTGTTGCTTCCTCCCATCTGTGCTGAGTAAACACCGGCCTGGTTTAAAAGACTTAACTTAACATTAGGATGTTGTAGACTTACAGCGCTACACTGGTGTAGCTACTTGATATAGCTATGAACTGACTCATCACATGAAGGAGCCCACAAACAACAAAGGCCTTCAACATCTCCAAAAGTCTGGAACATTTCTAAAGCTGTGGTGACTGATGTTGCTGCCTCTGATCAGTCCTGTGTTTTCTTTGAGAGTCCCAGCTCACAAATGTTCAAACAGAGGTAATCATAGAACGGTATATCACTGAAAAGACCAGCGAAATATTTATTCAGGCAAGTCCCAAAACAGAGCTCTACTAATTACCATTCAGTTATTATGTTATGCTTCACAACATTTGAGAAAGCTGCAGGATAATCAATCATTTCTGCTCAGGAAATTAGAGAGACACTCAAAAACGGAGATTTGATACACTGACTTTAACCGTGAGCTGTTCTCTTCAAACGTGTCAGGAGAGCACTAATGGATTGATCCGTGAGAAATACGTAAGCTTTTGTGAATCCCACCTTACTGTCGGTGGTATTTTGGATGATGTCGTTGTCGGGGTCTCCTCCCTCGGAGCCGCTCTTCTGGTCGTCATCTTTCCCGTCCTTCTCCAGATCCTCTTCTCCAGACGAAATCCTGGACAGCTTGGGGGATTTCTGCCACAGACACATAATGTCAGCAGCAGCAGCAGCACATCACACTTTGGAGCCAAGGACAATAACACTGTAAGACCATGTTAGATGACTTTACAGCACCATCTAAGCTTGACAGGCCTGCTGTGACTAGTCATGATTGCTAAGCTATGATTGAACAATAACTGGTTGGGGGGGGGTAAGATTATCAGAAGATGTCATTCAGAGGAAAAAGTTCGTAGTAAAATGAGACGCCTTTTCCTCTGAACTGCAGCACAGCTGGATCAGCCGTCAGTCAGCTCTGTTATGGCGTTTAAGGGTTTGTATTTACACATACAGTATATGCACTGTCCGAATAATAGTAAGGATGTACAGTTACCACTGACACTTATATATTAATACTGTGTAGAGATCTGTTGAACCAATGAGTAAATGGACTTGGCTTCACTGATTGTTACTGAGCCATTTCTTTTATTTATTACTGTTGTGCATCTGCATTTATTGATATTCTGATACCAATTATTACAAAATAATACAATTAAACTATTGTATTTAATGTACATAAACATTGCACAAAAAGTAAGGAAATGTGTGTTTGGTAGAGTATTTCTTTGTTGTAACAGTGCTTCTTGGGAATAAATCTTATACCATTGGAAAGCCTGTTTATTTCACTTTTAAATGGTGCCACATTTGTAAGGAACATGTATTTGTGGGATGATCAGCAGAGCTGAGTATGTGGGTTGCGCCCATGACAATTTGGCAAATCTTCTATGCCAATGCCAAACAGCTTATTATACCCCCAGGTGCTGCCAATCAGGTACCAGTCAGGCACCTGTGAGCAGGTCAGTTGGTGTCTGCTCCAAGAATCTCTCCAAATAATGCTGCAACTTGGTTTTGTGGAACACCAGCTTGAAGTTGCCCTATCGCATGGGCCCTATCCAGATCAGTCAAACATGGCATGCTGATTCTTGGAGCAGACACCAACTCACCTGCTCACAGGTGCCTGATTGGTACCTGATTGGCAGCGCCTGGGGGTACCAGAAGCTCAAAACAAGAGTCAATAGCAACATCAAAATAAGCTGTTTGGCATTGGCAGAGAAGATAGTTAAAAGACTGACTGCAGCATTCTGTGTAACTTGAAGGTGTGATCAATATGACAATCACTTCTGGAGTAAATGAAAGCATGAATAACTTTATCCAAGTCAGAGAAAGATACAAATTATCCGATTTTTTAAACAATAGATACGTCTTACATTTCTAGCACAAGGCTTAATGGAGCAGACCAGGTTATAAAATGTAAATTTTGATGTGTTTAATGATTTGAATAAGATTATTAGACATCTGACATTTGAGGTCCATTAGACCTAGTTATTTAAGGATGTCAGATTGCTGGTGGATCCTAATTTTATGGACACAAAGCAGTGTGTCATCACAACTTCAGTGATGAAAATGTTATGATTGTCTATTATTTGGACCAAGAGTACCTGTAAACCTTAACATGTTTATTTTATTTACATTGCAAAAATACCTAATTAATTAATTAACTATTTCCTCAACTATCAACCCATTTGAAATCAGTAGTCGTAATGGAAATATCAGTGGTACCACTAATGCCCTAAAACTCCAAAAAGCTCCAATTTAAAATTCAGTAATTCCACTATTAGTCAGTGATGCAGCGTGTGTGTGTGTGTGTGTGTGTGTGTGTGCGTGCGTGTGCGTGTGACCGTGTGTGTGCATGCGTGTGTGTGTGTAGGAGTAGGGTTGAAAGGGGATTGAGAGAAGGTTGATAACCATCCTATAAAGACAGAGATCACTTTTAATATTTTCTCTGCTGAGGAGATTCCATTTCCCTCAAGTGCCTCTTGTACACTCACACACACATACGTGTGCGCACACACACACACACACACTAGTGTTTCAATGATGTGACGACACACACACACACCTCAGCAAACGCCACATTCCTTCAGATGCACCACATGTACTGTGCGTAATGGAGCCTAGTTGCTAGGCAACAGCGGTTGCTAAGTGAGGAGCTGGATGTGTGACTTTTTCAACCTGCTTCCATTTACAGCAGCAATGGCTTATGCACTAATACAGTAACAGTATTGCAGGGCTCAGCTCTGCAGCACTTCATCCCTTCAAACCTGGGAGCTTTTTTATCCAAAACAAAGACAAATAAAAGATAGAAATATAAAAGAACAGTGTAGTGAATAGAGTCAGATCATCAGGATGAATGATATATAGAGAAATGCCACACGGTGAAGCTATTCATATAAAGAAAGCCAATATTGTGTCCATGAGTCTGTCCCAATGAAGTAGCTGCTCATAGGCTTAAACTATATATCCCTTTTAAAATGAACACCAGGTACATGTTAGAGGAAATAGCTGCAATTATTTTACACATTTCTTACAAACATGTTGACATGTCACAGGTGTAAATAATAAATGATGGCTGAATTCCATTTAGCTGCTTCAGATTTTCATTTTCTAAAGATTTTTCTTAATTGTTTGCTTTTATTGGAGAGGGGAGAGAGATGGGTATGATGTACAACAAAGGTCCCTGGCTCAAACCATGGACGTTGCTGTTATGTGACATGTGCAGTAAGCATTCAGTTACTGGGATGCTCCAGCTGCTTCAGCTTCAGGCTGTGCATGCTGGCTTACTGTCACACTGTCATGGATTACTGGGACATAAGAATAGAAAAGAACCATAGTTAATATTATTAGCGACAACTGTGCTTTTCCAAGTCAAAATATCTGCTGTGAAAATCCCTACTGTCAACGACCAAAACCAACAATGTGTGTTCCATTAACATGTACAGTTCCACTAATAATTAAAAGTCCAGCCTTTGAACACAACCTTCACAACCCTGTCATGTGGCTCCCTTCATAGCAGCGCTGTAAAGTGTAAGATAAGAATTTTAAAAATGTTTTTATTATTTTTTTAATAGGCCACGAGTTACATAGATTACACATCATACCATCAGCCATCAGACTGTATAACACCACAGCTCCCAGTACCTCCCACTACCACTAAAAAAAAACTGATGCTGTTTTAATATGTAAGTCCCAGGAACATTGCACACATGTATATGATCTCAGGAACTGTATATTGCACATTTATACATTGCATATTTGTTTACGCAGAGATTGTTTACTGTATATAGTATTTAAATTGATTTTATTTTGACCTATTTTATGACTTTCACCCTTACACTTTTACTACTACTACTTTTTTCCCCCTCACTGTACTGCTGTGTCAATCGGAATTTCTCCTATGGGGGGGATCAATAAAGATACATCTTATCTTGGGGTGGCTGTGGCTCAGGAGGTAGAGCAGTCATCCACCAATTAGATGATTGGTGGTTCGATTCCCGGCTCCTCTAGTCCACATGTTGATGTTTCCTTGGGCAAGATACTTAACCCCTAATAGCTCCTGTTGCTGTGCCAACTGTTCATGATTGTATGTATTTACATGTAATGTAAAAGCGCTTTGAGTGGTCATAAAGCGATATATAAGTACAGTCCATTTAACATCTTACCTTATGTTATTGTCTGTCTATGGTGATTTTCTTTGTCATATGTGTCAGAGACTTTTGGTCCAATCCATAGGTTAAATTAGGCAGCAAATTCACCACAGAGAGTCAGTCAGGAAGATTTTTTTTAAAACTGCGTAGCCGGCTGACGAAGATGAAACAGGACATTGTAAAGACTGAGATCAACAGCTGGAATATTTGACAGATGGGGGAGACACCCCAGTAGTGTTAACGTCAGGTGAGGGAGAGCCCAAAGGGTCCAATGTTCTAAAGTGGTCTATTACATTTCTTAGTGCATTTGTAATGGTAAGTATCTTTACTATGAAAGATGCTAAAAATGCATGAAAGGTTAGCTGCAGGGGGGCCACATGTGTTTGCGTTACAGTGCTGCTTCATAGGTTGGCTGGCACTTTTTATTATTATTTATTATTTATTAGAACAACTTTTTTATATTTTTAGTCATACGTTTTTAGTTTTTTTCCATTGGATAGTTAGATATGTATGGAGTATGTATGGATGTAGCTGCTGTAAACCATCTATCTATCTATCTATCTATCTATCTATCTATCTATCTATCTATCTATCTATCTATCTATCTAACTATCTAACTATCTAACTATCTATCTATCTATCTATCTATCTATCTATTTATCTATCTATCTATCTATCTATCTATCTATTTATCTATATATCTATCTATCTAACAGCTATCTATCTATCTATCTATCTATCTATCTATCTATCTATCTATTTATCTATCTATCTATCTATCTATCTATCTATCTATCTATCTATCTATCTATCTATCTATCTATCTATCTATCTATCTATCTATCTATCTATTTATCTATATATCTATCTATCTAACAGCTATCTATCTATCTATCTATCTATCTATCTATCTATCTATCTATCTATCTATCTATCTATCATAAGTACAGTAGTATTTTGGTTGGTAGGCCCAGCTGGGGGAGGGTAGGGACGTTTTCTTAGAATATAGTAAGTAAACCAAAGTAACATGCTTAAACAATGAAAGACACAATCAACGACAGACTTAGAGGAGTTACTGAAGCTAGGTTAGGCTGGGTGTGACATCATGACTTTGTCTATAATTTAATTTTATAAAAAGACAGTCATTTCCTCTCAGCTAGTCACTGTAACTGTAGAGACACAGTGGCTTACAAGTGTCCTGCTGTAGCCTTCAATTATTCACACCAGTCCTATGATGAAACAACAGACGCCTTTATTGTAAGATCCAGCAGGATGATAAGAAACCTGCTGTCCCTCCACTGCTACACCATGCAGGAACTAATTAACCCAAACTGTCTACCTACAGGTGTTTGCACCAGGCACTCACTCTCTTAAAGGGACAGTACTTGGTTGCCAGGGCCTATGAAATTATTCTTAACTAATTAAATATGAATAATAATAAACTTTAAATATATTCAAACATCAAGCCCTTTCATATAACTTCCAACAAAGCTTGTTAGACCTGTACACAAGGATAAGGACAAGGTGTCACACTTTACACTTTTAGATGTGGTTTAAGATTCGTAGCACCTTTCAGCCTTCAATCATGTCTAAATGGCTTTATGTGGTTGTTTATTTGTGTATGCAACGAATGCAACGCCTTCATTGTTTGCTTCTGCTGCTAATCATGTCTCAAATACAAGATCTGTATAGTTTATTCTAAAAGCATTTGTTAGGGACTATTTTCAGCAGGGGTTTAATCCACATTTGATCTATTAATAATCTGAAGAATATTTTCTTAACTAAACAATGAATAAAATGTATAACGTGTAAAGAAATTAGAGACAAATGCCCATCACAATTTCCTAAAGCTCAAGTTAACATACTTAAAAAAGCTTGTTTTGTGTGACCCACAGACCCTGTTTACGCCTGTTATTAACATGCTTCTCAGGTGATCCAATCATAAGTGGACAGCTATAAATATATAGTATATAGTATAAGTATAAACAACCTTCAAAGACTCATTTTGATCCTTGCCGGGGTGGTCTGGGACACATCTGGAGGAGCACAGATGTATGTGGTTGGAGTTGGAATAGCTTGTACATTTTTATTAGTTCTTGCACCAGAAACAAACTTGGTGCTTGTCTGATGTGATTACTGTGTGCAGGGCCTTTTGATGTTCTAGCAGAAGTGATCAGTGGTCAGCTGGAGACGCATAATAGGCCCTGTTTACACCTGCCCCCATATGTGTCTCTGGTGATCTGATCTCAAGTGGACAGCAGAGACTCACTGTGTACTTTCACATACCCACCTTATATGCACCCATATCATGCATTGTATTCTTCTTCAGTCATTTATGCTCTCTATTTGTATTGTTTTTTGGAGTTCTGAATGGTGAACTACATCTAAGGTGATTTTCAGAGAGTAACGTTTTTGAATTGGACTTGTGCTGTTTATACCTGTCCCTATTAAGTCTCTCAAGCAGTCTAAAGTTGACCAATTGTGTCCAGGTTTTATCACTGCATATGTCACTTCTGATAGAAGGTCAAAGGGCCCAGTGCACAGTTATTATGTCAGTCGGACTTGTTGTTAGTGTGGGCTAAAGAGCAAAGAGCTAATGAAAATTGAACTAATAGATTTGATATGCACAAACTATTCCAGATGTTCAGATTACCACATACATCTGTCCTCCTCTCCATTCTTTCAACTGTTTACCAAAACACCCACCATGTCCTGCACTGATGACAGCTGACTGATGATGATAAGTGTTTACACTACAGACGCTGTGTGGTCAAAGTGTGAGTGTGAGTTTACACTTTATTTAGAGCTGTCCACTTCAGATCAGATCACCCAATGCCAGGTGTAAACAGGGTGATAGAGACAGGTGTGAACTGCAATGTGCCTCTGCTGTCCACTTGTGATCAGATCACCAGAGAAGCATGTTAATAGAAAAACTAATTTTATGATGTCTAAGAAGCTGAAACCTGTAAATTTGAAAAAATACAAATAAAAAAGCTAAATGGATGACCCAGTTATAAAAATTGTGGCTGATTCATTTTCTGTCAATTCTTGTTCCATCATCTCCTGTTCTACCTGTACTGTCCTCTCTCCTGTGTTAGTGTGTTCAGCTGCTGAAGTGAAGTACCTTGGAGGTAGCCGTCTTTTTCCGTTTGGATCCAGTCTTGTCTCCCTTCAGCTTTTCCTTATCTTCTTCCTCTTCCACGGAGTCTCCCTCCTCACCCTCACTGCTGCCGTCAGCAGCGTTTCCCCCCTCTTCTGTTTCTGATGAACTCTGTTGCTGGATGGCCTGTGTACAGAACAAACCTCATAATTACTGAAAAATAAAGGACTGATTTACAGATGTGAGAGTTCAGAATAATTGATCTAACTTTCAAATTGTGTCTGCTTTGAACAGCACTTTCACTTGTGTCTTCTAGTTTTGACGAGGGAACAATGTGGCTTTGTTGAGCATCCTAGCCCGCCTCCCCCTCCGTGTTTTCTCCCTCTGTTTTCTCTGAACTACAAACATAACAGACTACAGACTGACCTGATAGCCTGTGAACTTGACTCCAGGGTTGTTCTCAATCTCCCACAGGCCCTCGTTGAAGCCTTTCCTTTTGTTCGACTTGCCAAACTTGTCTTTATACTCCTTGTAGGGTAGAAGATCCTTTGGGCCTAAGAACGCGCTACAGAAGAGGGGAAGATGTATTTACTACGAGTATTACTGCAACAGGTTGGACAAACTTTAATGATACTATATTTGACATCAACATGTTTTTAATTTAAAAGCTAATTTTCCCATCTTTGACTTACTGTGTCTAAGTTAAAGAGCTGATAACTCGGAATTTTTAAGCACTAATGTGGGTTTCAGTAGTTTTAGAGTCACATGATGATCCACATTGTGTCTTTTTTGAAGGACAAAATGAGAAGTAAATACAAAATAAGTGAACACATAACCTAATCTTCAGATATAAGATATTAAAGATGCCCTGTGGAGTTTTCTTGTAAACAAAACAAAAGTTATGTTTGAGGTCTAACTAAAGTGCTAAATGCATTTCTTTCCTTTGTAAAGTATTATAAATTCATGATTAATAGCTTGCATTCTTCTTCTCTGTCTTTGTGAGTGCAATGCTGCTTTTTATTGGTGCATTACAGTCATCTGCAGGAATGGTGTGAAAAAGAAGTGGCAGGACTGTCAGTGCATGTGTTTCCTCGTGCACATGCATGAGATTAGGCCTGTCACAATACTTACATTATGGACTTATTGTACAATAACATCATTACTAACATCATCATGTCTATATATGGACTTATCATATGATACATGGACATGAGCTTGATCATTTTTTTTTACCTCAGTATCACCACACTTCACATTAGCAGCTAAGAGGAGTTACATTATTATGCTATTATTTTATCATTATATCAGTGGTATAAAATGATCTTCAAATGACAATAATAATGTTCATCGCAATTATTTGTTGGACGATATATCATCCAATAAAATAAGTTACCGTAACAGGCCTACATGAAATCAATAAAAGAGGGGTCAACTTGTAAAAAAAAGTGTTTAATAGTGCTATTAGAGGTCAGGGTACCTTTAAATATAGTAGATGATTTAAGCTGCTGGACAACTTCAACCCAACACTGATTATTTTACTTTAATTACTTACAAAAGTGAAAAAAACTGATTGTCTATTAAAATATAGTTTTACATATTTAAATTCCTATCCTTAAATACTGAGCATTAAAAAGTGCTCTAATGTTACCATAACAACTGAGAAAACTGTCTGTGAGCTTTTCCTAAGTTAGTCAAGCTATTATTTTCAAGGAATGAATGAACTTTAAAGCTCAAGGCTACAACTTGTCTAATGCATTGTATTCAAACCACCACTTCTATTCGGAAAAACTTCTTTTTTGGCTGAACTACTATTCATGTACGGCAGCTGTTTTCCTGGAAGCTGGACGTCCTGGAAGAAAAGGCGCCTACGTTTCATGAGTCCCGAAGAAGAAGATGGGGTACTTGTTGGCAGGTGGCTTCACGGCTCCTTCAGGAAGCTCGTCAATCTGAAAGACAGAGAGGAAGACAGAGACACTGATACTGAATATTTATTACATCCCTCCTAATGCTGATAGCTTTCTGTCTTAATCACCGGTGTTAACTATCGCATCACCTTAACTGACATTGGCTTGTATGGGGCTACTGAAGGCTCGTGTCCTGTCATACATGCACTATAAAGCATGGTGAAATTGAACTGAACTGAGTCAGTCATAACCTACTGTATGATGGTGGAGAGAGAGAGAGAGAGAGAGAGAGAGAGAGAGAGAGAGAGAGAGAGAGAGAGAGAGAGAGAGAGAGAGAGAGAGAGAGAGAGATGCTCCAGGTAACGTGTTGTAAGAGGTTACAAATGCCTGACAGTGACAGCTCACTGCACTGAGGACATCCACAGCAACTCATGACATGATGATAAACCCATGTGCGCCATTCAATATGAGGCCATACATACATACTGTGACTATTAGACAGTCACTACAAATGAGAGCATCATTGTGTTTGAAACAGAGACGCTGCGGGTTACGTGAGGTCAACCACTGGCTCATTTAACCCACGTGTGACAGCTAAATACAAACAATACATCAATAAAAACACATGTTGAGCTCATTCATGAGAAATATTAACGTGGGAAAATGAGCGTTACAACTCAAGTAAGAGCTGAATGAAACGAGCGAGCTGAGCGAATAGAGCTCCGTAAATGTTACGTGTTTTCATCATTTTTTAATACGTACATTTTTGCCTCAGTGTGGAGGATAATGACGGCTAGAAACAGACGTGTGAGTAACAGTAATAAGCAGAGCCAATGTTGGCCGTGTGGACCCCCAGCCGAGCTCAGGGGAGCCGCGGCTTGTTCTTCCAGCAAAAGCAGCGGCTGTATTGTGTAAATGAACCCCGCCTCCCTGCGCTCCCAGCCCGGCCGCATCACACTCACCCTCGCCGGCCAGTGCGGGTATCCCTTCATTTTAGCGAAAACCAAATCTCCTGCCTTGTACTCCCGCGGCCGTGGTCGAGCCATATCGCTGGATATAAACTGAGCTTCGGGATGAATTTAGAAAAATCCTTTCGCAGTGCCCTCAACACAGGGCTAAATTATCGACCATCAATGTTTTTATATCAAGACTGCAGTTTACACGGAAATAAATAATTAAAAAACGCGGAAAAACGGGGCCTGGAAGAGGGCTATCCTCTTACGCACGAATTCAGGTGTAAACGCGATCAAGAATGGCCTAAGTTGGAGTAGAGTACCTGTGAAGTCTGTTAAGGAATAAGGGGAAAAAAATCGAACTTCCGGGCTTCGGAATAAAAGCATTAGTGACGCACATGTTTTACAATACAGGCGTTTTATTATGTTAAAAGTCTGTCTTCAGCTCATCTCATACATCCTGCAAAAAGTAATAATACAATGTATGATGTTACCAAACCCAACAGAATAACGTATGGTAAGTTTTCACATAATGATAAGAGTCATTTATGGTCATTATCAGACAAACTGCACACACTGACACACATAAGTACATTGACTTTATTATTTAATGAATAAGGACCTGCAGGTTCTCTGGATCATTGACAGCTAGGCTGAAATATGTGCCACCAGAAACTGAATTTGAATCATTTATATTTGAATTTGAATTGCTTAACTTGAATAATTGCATTAAAAAACTGAATTTGAATCACATAATTTGAATTTGTATTGTTCAATTTGAATCATTGCATTGAAAAACTGAATCTGAATTGTATAATTTGAAATTGAATTTATTAGTTTGGAACTGAACATTCATATCTCACAATTAAAATTCAATTTTCTGTGACAAACATCCGGGGTAGTTGAGGCAGGCTGAGCAATCGAGTGCAGATACAATCCAGAACACCCTTAGACCCCTGACATACACCCCATCCATCAGGCCTCTTTAACAAGGAATAAGATGATCGTATATAAGCATTGATAACAAAGATAGAGGTGACAGTAGATCAAATTAAGTAAGTAAAGTAGTAGACAAGAATTGTACTATAACAATGAAACTAACGAGGTGGAAAAAAGATACAAAGTAATAGTAAATAAGATAAGAAAAAGTAAATATATAATACATTACAAAAAGAGAAAGAAATCGTTGTTATAGCAACAAGGCTGTTGTTTTCCAGGTTTAAGAACATGGCATTGCGTATCTGGGATTGAGATGACTGAAGTATTTCCACAACAGGAAAATTCTTATTCGAGTAATTAGATTGGTAAAGACAATAACATTTATTTGAATATTTGTTGTGATGTCATCTTCTGTTGATCTACCAAAGATGGCTATGTGCAGAGATGGTACATTTGGGTATGTGTTATTTCAGAAATTACATTAAACCTAAATAATTTAGGGCATGAACAGAACATATGAGAGATCACACAGATAAAATGATCATCTATTGCATTTATCCTCTAATGTATCTGAGTTAATTTTGGAGAGTTTAACTATAGTGAGCTCTATGAGGCACTTTAAACTGGATGAGGCTAAGCTGAGCACCAGCAGAGGATGAGTTAATAGCTTTGTCCCAGAAATGATAAGAGAGGGTAGTTTGCAGTTGGTTCTGCCAGCTTGCTCTTATTTTCTCTATACTTGATTCATTTGTTGGTAGTACAATGTCATAGAGGTAAGTCACATGACCCTTAAAGTATCAGCCATGAGTGTATGATCTGTGCCAGTAGCAGGTGAGATTTGAGGTAATGAGGAAGAATGGGTCCTGTAGTTAGAAGTGTTTTAAAAAAAGTCTGAATTATTTAGTTCAAAATTGGCACACAATTGGTCAAAACTGGCAAATGACCCAATGAAAATGTATTCCATTGCAGAAAGACTTTAGTGATTCTTGGAGTCATCCCTGGATGAGGAGATGATAGAATCAATACATCTGGAAAAGGGTTCAGGTGAGAAGATGGGAATATATTGAAAAACATTCATTTTAACAGTTTGCACTCTTTCCATCAAAGAAAGAAGTAAGTGATTCAACCTTTGTTATTCAGATTAGATTTTTGCTGTTAAGGTCATAACATTTTGTACACATAATAAGTGGATCGTGTGATGATGATCCCCAAAATATTTGAATCCTGATTTGGAGAGCTAGAATAGAATTGATGTTGATATTTCTAAGGCTGGTTTGTTCATATAATAAAATCAGATCAGGATTTGTTATTAGTTGATTCTCAATATAAAATTGCCAAAGCAGCCTCAATATGTCATTAATTGCAAAATGTTCGGCAACATATGAACTTTATCCATTTTTTTTATTGTTGTGGTACATGTCAGCTACTACTGTGGTATGTTAGTAAAATATTTGCTACAGAGAACTGAACATATTGATTATGGACATGAGCTGAACAAACCGTAACCAAGCAGTAGGGTAAAAAAGCTTGTTGTGGTTGAATGTTGTTTATTAAAGAGTAGAGAGTTAAAGTTACCATGGTGTTACATAAGGCCAAACTAGTGGTAAGAAAATGTTGGTTGAACTGTTGGTAACTCAACAGTAAAGGCAGGTTCCTGGTCCAGAACAAAAGTGGGTACATTACTAACTTTCTTTATTGATACTATAAATCAATTCATTATTTAGTTAACCACTTTTAAGTCAAAAATGATGGCAAAGAAAGGTGTAAAATGTAAAATGACATTGTCAGATCTGCCACTCTGTACACATTTTGCATAACAGGCATGCATTTTGACATCAAAGTACGCTGATACAAGTTACTTAAGTTACTTTAAAGTACCAGAAAAAGGCCTTATGCTGGTGTAGTTGTGTCTTCTAGCTTTAAATGTTAGTCATTTCACACTGTTGGGACCTAGGCGTTGCTACAGGAAGCCTCACACATTGGCAAAGCATGTATTTCTATTTCACTTGTCATGCTCTGAGATATGCCCGCTTTCTTGTGACATTGTATTGACTGGAGAGTCCTAATGTGGATGCAAAATTCAGTCACACTTCAAAATTCAGCTGAAGCTAGTATGAAGCCCATTTGAATTAACCAAATCAAGTGGATTAGATATCTTGTCTTTTTCATGCAAAATTCCCTCTTCGTGTGACTATCCCTCCACTGCATCTCAGCAAGGATAAACTGTTCCTGGAAGCACAGAGCAGAGGGTATGTATACTAAAAACACACTACCTATGTATTTTTGCACAGAAAATCACTTGAATTGAAATCGCTCCAGGAACTCTGTCATTTTAGATGTTTGATTACATTATGACTAAAACGTTTCTAACAGTGGATAAAATATATAACAAAGTCATACATAACATCACATACCTCCATAATAACCATTTGGTTGAATCATCTCCTCTATAACATCCCTCCAGCATTTCATTTTCCAACTCTTTACTTCAGAGTGACATTCAATGTTAAAACTAATACAATAAGCACCTTTGATATTGATGGGCCGATCACAGTTTGATTACAGTATGTTGCCTTTTTTTAAACAAAATTAAATAGTTGTTTCTTTTGGAAGATCCAGACACATTTTAAACGAAAGAGTTATCAAAATTGAAAATGAATGTTTTTATTTAAGTTTTTCTGCAGCAGTTGATGGTCCTTCTCCCAGATCTGAATTATCATGTTGGACTTCCATGTCCTCTCTGGCATTTTTATTTTGAGGTTCTTCCTGTCTAGAGCCAGTGCTTGATGTGGAGGCCTCATGACTGTCCTCCATTCTCCCTCTCTTCAACATCCAGGAGCTTTGCAATATGTTGCCGATTGTAATCCGCCACTCAACAGTAGGGTGCAGAATGCTTTGGATAAGATGCTGTGCCTCAGATGAAACAGTCGGACTATTTGGGAATGTGATTCTATGCTGCTTTTGAGCCTCCACCATCTTCAAAAGGTTGGTGCTATTAAAGGGCATTGATCCATAGAGCATCCTGTACAGCACAACACCCATACTCCAAACGTCAGACACTTTGGGGTTGTATGGAGAATGAATCAAAACTTCAGGTGCTGTATAGGACAGGCTGCCACAATAGGTTTCACTCAGCTTCATGTGGCTGTCCATGTAAATGAGCCTCTTGCTGAACCCGAAGTCACCCACTTTGAGGTTGAGATACATGTCCAGAAGCAGGTTATCACATTTCAGGTCTCTGTGCACCAGGTCCCTGTTGTGAAGATACTGGATGGCCTCACACAGCTGTGTGAAAAGCCTGCAGCTCGAGTGTTCAGATAAAGACCCTTCACTTGTGACATACGTAGAAAGATTACCTTTCACACAGAGCTCCATCACCATATAGACCTACAAATGCAAAAGGGCATGTTCAAATATATGCAACAGGATACCTAATCAATGTAAAACTAGATTAAGAGTCTACAGCAGGCTTGTCTAAACTATTCGATAAAGGGCCATGTGCCTGCAGGTTTTGTTCCAACCAATCAAGAGCACACAATTCGACCAATCAACTGTCTGAAGACTGAGATCAGTTGATTGAATGAGTTAAGCCTGGTGTGCTCCTGCTTGGTTGGAATGAAAACTAAGCCAAATTCAGCCACATGAACCTTTATGGAATAGTTTGGATATTCTTGGTCAGCCATGCTAGCTGCTCTCCAAGCTGTACTTGGAAACAGTGGTGCTTTGAGCTAAATGCAAATGTCAGCATGTTAAAATGCTGATATCAATCATGCATAATATTTACCATGTTAATCTTAGTTTAACCTTTCAGCAGGCTGACATTTGCTAATTAGCTGAGGTTAATTGGAATGTCACTGGTGTTGTGGCTAATGGGAAGTCATAGTGTATTGGTCAAATTGAGATTTTGACCTGATGATAAAAGATTAAATAGGAACCAAAGTTATTACATTCATCCTAAAGAGAACATGAATGTATGTACTCATTTTCATGGCAATCCATCCAATAGTGAGACACCTCACTCAAAAACATCACGGTGGCACTAGAGGAAAAGTTAAAGTCATCAGATGCCCCCTCCCCAAACAGAGATTTAGGGTCCCACAGGCTGGACTGAAAAGACTCTCAGTCAGTCAAACTGTTAAATGAGTGTAGGTTTAAGTAGGCTTCAGTGCACCAGTGAGCCATGAAACTGATCACACTGCTGCTACTCATTCGTAATGTCTGACATGTAGTATGTTTGTGTAAGCAGAAGTACCTTAAAGTACCACTGACAGTCACTAGATACCCCAACTGACTCCCATTCAAAAGTCCTCAACTTCTCTCTAGAAATACTAAGTCAATCATTTCTTCCCATGAGTCATTATGGTCGGTGTTATCAAATCCAGGCCCTCTAATAAGTGAACTTGTGGTCATTTTGGAAATCATCACCCCCTTAATAGGATTTGAAGACTTATTGTAGCTTTGATGTTTGCAGTATGGGTGTTGATTGACAGCTATGATTGACAGTTGGTTCATCTGCTGCTATTGTATATACAGTGGGACTCGCGTTGAGTCAGATTATTGTTGCAATAATTCTTATTAAGTTTAATGTTCCTTGACTGTGAAACGAAAGTTGTTAGCACAGTTTAGCTAAAGTAGCTCATGTTAGCTTAGGTTCAGTGCTCTGTTTCCAGTTACCATATTCACCACCCATGTTATAGAATGCCAATATTAGCTAATTAGCAGTAAACAGTAATTACAGCACAGGCAGATGGGAATCCAATCCAACTTTATTCGTTAAGCACTTTAAAAAAACCACAGTGGACCAAAGTGCTGTACAGAAGAAAAGACATAATACAATTATTAGATGTTAATGAAGAGTGGAAATGTTAGTCCAAGTGTGCAGTAACCAGAATTTCTAAGGTAGTGTGAAAGTCAACACCCCGCACTCCTTATTTGAAAGGTTCTAGCTCCTAATGAAAAAGGATGGCGCCAACCATAAGCTCCAACCTGCTCTAATGCAAATCAACTGGTAACGTCACACCTTCCTACGTCTATCTTTATATACAAATGTCAGGAAAACAACCGGATAATAAAGTGAAATCGAAATCAAAGTAGGGATCTTTTTTGAACACCATGGATATTTGTAAAAAAATTTCAAGGCAATCCATCCAATATTTCAATAAGGCATTTAACTAAAATCCAGAAACATGCTCTCATTCTACCATACGTACCACAATAACCACTACTGCTTCCACAAGCATGCGATTGACTCGTTTCATGTTTATTCACTTAAAGTGAGTTGTACTTTGACTCTTTTTATAACCACCTCCTGTATTTCAAATGAAACTGGCCCTAGCATGTATTAATATTTGTCATGTATCTCTTGGCACATGTACCCAGCTCTGTGTAGATATGCAGTACTTACAAGTAACATTGGTTAATCATAAAGTACCAGTCAGTGGTACTTACTGTCCTGCTCTTTTTCATATCTAAAATCCGGTAAGTCTTGACAATGTTGGGATGGTTCAATGACTTGACGATCTCCATTTCTCGAGACAGGAAGATTTCCCAGCTATCAGAATGCAACTTTTTTGTGTCTACAATCTTGATGGCAACTCTCTGCTTCTGGTGGGTTGAGTATGCACACACAACTTTGCCATACATGCCTTCACCCAGAACGTTCCTATACGTGTACCCATTCTTCTCCAAGAATAACTTATCAATCATTGTGTATGTAGTGATGATACAGTCAGCTGAGTTACTCCTCAAAAATTCAGATCCAGGTTAGTTTGGTGGTGAGTCAATGATATGGAATCATTATTTTATGACATAATTTTTAGAATTGTCCATCAGAACTACATTTAAATGATTCATTTCTTCTGCAGAGCAACAACACAACTTTTATAAAGCTTTATTGACAATACATTTACAAACAAGTCAACCATAGTATTAAAAACCGGGCATATGTCTAAGTAAAAAATATTAAATATACGAGAAATTGTAAAAATGTTAATTGTAAACAATACAATAAAAAGGAAAAAAAGAGATCAACATACATCAGCCTTCAATTTACTTTATAGGTTAGTACATTCAGGCTCTATTCATCTGTTTGCAGTTTTTTAATTCATACTATTCATGGATTTACTTTACAATCCAAACTCATAAAAAACATTAAAAGTGGACTTTTCATAAATGTGGCTGTGTATATAGTATTTTGTCATTATGAAAATGGTGTTAATCAGCAGACTGATGTTCTTGTTTCTCTTTCTTAAGCAGTCAATACATTCCATCCACATGTGATCAACAGATACATCCCGCTTTTTTTAAACAATTCTTTCATTTGTTTCCAATATACACGGTCGCCCAAAAAGTTGGAATAATTTTGTTTTCAGATACATTCCTCTTTTTATTTTCTATTTATACACATCAGCCATCACCTTTGACCAGGTGCAATGAGATTGATCAATACAATTTTGAGAATATATACACTTTATCTATCAAGAATAAATCACATTGTCACAATCATTTCATGAGAAGAAGTAAAAAATATTTTATTCCAACTTTATGGGCGACCGTGTAGTAATACAGCAAGCAGAGGGAATATGCTGGTTTCAAATCTTAATCTAAAGAATTTGCTAGAACAATACATCATTCATTCATTGAAATTCTTTTTGTTACATTTGGGTAATATGGTCTAATTTCAGAATTCTATTTTTAATCTAGTACTTTGGCAGGATCCATGTCCTTAAAATCAAGTACTCTGTCTGGTTTGGATAGAAGTCATTGGCCAACACCTGTCTAATCAGACTGTTGGTACATTAAATACTAAATAAAGCAATTTGAATGATATACAGAATATACAGAAGCCACAAGTAAGAATAGTTTTGGGACAGCATTAAAGAAGTTGAACACAAACATCATTATGTGCTAACAAACTTCCATTTATTTCTTACCACATATTTCATTATAAAACAAGGCTTTATTTTTGCAAAAATGTATCAGTTGTTCCACAGTAGTTTACAGTGAGGAGAGAAATAAGACTGCAACATTTGCCAATATGAGGACTTGTTGGTTACAACTGGATAGTTTAATAGGCAGCATGTCAAGATAATTATATTTCAATATTCAATCAACACAAAACATCAGCATTCACACTCCATTGTTATGAGGAAGTATTAGAAATAAAAGCTCAGCATTTTTAATACAGGGAACAATACAGTGCTGAGTTCTCAAACCATCTCATACTGTACTATCAATCATTTGATTCAATTCATGAAAATACTGTAATAAGCTTTTTCAACACATGCAAAGTCATTCAATGTTAATAAAAATAATATTTACAGTTCCACAGGAAGTATTCTCTCACTTACATCAGGTCACAGACTTTCATCACATATGTGCTGCATCATTCTTCCTGTGTAGACACCTGAGATAAAATAAGCTGTGTAACAAATGCAGCTTTAGCATGACTACAGTGATGTTATCACAGGTCCATGACCTTAGTGAGTTTGTCCTTAACATGAGATTTGAGTATGAGTTTTTGAGTACGACAGCATGTTATAATTATAATAATATACAATAATATATTTTTTAATAAGCTGTTACAACAGAAACATATTCCCTTCAGTAGGAACAAGGTTGAGAATATTGTGATCAGAGAAGTGTGTGTGCTGTCTGTCAGGCAGTTACACAACATCAGTTTGTTGAAATTATTAACTCAACTAATTCTTTGCTAGAAAAAAAAACATCTGGAGATGTACCATTTCATTTTCAAGTAAGTACTCGCCCACAATAATACAATATAAGCACAATTAAACAAAACATTTAACATAAAAAAACAAAAATAATAAGATTATTAAATGATACCTTCACCACCTACTCTGTCAACCAGCCTGGTGAAATGAAAAATCTAATTAAAACATTGATTATAGAATTCATTTGAATAGAAAATATGTAAATCCTTGTTTACACTTGAGTTTGGCTTCTTTTCTGTTCCTGGCTGCTTCCTTCTTCCCTCCACACTCACACACTGCAGGACTGTAACTCAGCTGCAGCATCAACTACTGTGAAAGAAGTATTTCTACACGGTGGTACTACTTGGAGTTAGTGTACTTCTTCCTATTTATATATCTCTATCTTTTTTCAGTATACTCAGACAGTGGGAGAGGAAAACAAATAGGCGTGTGTCTGCACATGTACTTAAGGCTGCATCAGATAAAGTGAATCAGGGAAAGTCAGAAGGGTCAGTCAACAAAGCTCTCACATGTGGCACTGAGCAGATACTGCAAGAAATGGGCAAAACCTTAGAGAACAAAATTCAAGAAAGCTGCCAGTGTGTACAACACAATCATTAACATAGTCATAATTAAGTGTGACAGTGTGAGCCAAGTCTTCAGTGCACAGCAAGAGGAGGTGTTGACTGGATACTTGATTGAGGCAGCAGTGCCATGGACTCACTCTACAAGTGATAACAAGATAGGTCTACTGAGCATCTGACAGGTGCAGATTAGTGTGTCCTAAGTAGGAATTGGTTACTACTGTCTGTATCAGTTCCACTGCAAGAATCTGATTAGATAACTCCAGTTCATGTTGTATCATTTTAGACAGGCTGTGCATACTTGTTGGTTTATTACTTGTCATACATCTTCCTGAAGTTTTACGTGAATTATGTTGAGCTGCTCCTGCTGGAGGTTTCCGTTCATGTGTGTTTGTGTCAGTAGGTCTCATGACGATGTTCAGAAAGCTCCACATCACTAACACTGTTCCTCGTTTAGCCATCAATGATGATTTTTGAATTCTTCAATCTTAATGTCAGAATTTGATACAGGTTGTGTTACAACATAATCTGGCTGTAACACAACCTGTTGTCACACACACACATTTATTTTTCAATACACACATACACACCCCACTCTGACACTCATACCAACACATCCAGCTCATTTTGGATTCAACCACATTTTTGCTGTGTTCTGCTTCATAAAACAGGACGAGCAGGACTGGGGTATTCTCCCATAGGTAAAATACAGTTAAGTGATGTTATCTGGTGAAAAACCTACAACAGATGTTTTGTCTCCCAAATGCCAGAACACAGGAATGCATGGAAGAGTCATTTTTTTTTAGCATTTTCAAAAAAGGAAAATGTAGTTATTATGGGTTTCAATGGGGACATTTAGTCCCTAAGGATCCTAGAGGGAGGTTTTTGTGTTTTGTTTTTTAAAAATCTGCACAAAATATAATAATGTATCAAAAGCAATGTTAATGCTAATCACTGACATATCCCAGACTGTGATAATCCCCCCTCAAAATAATTCACTTAGCATTTATTATATGGAAACTATTCTATATGTAAACAAACTGGTATTTAAAGGGTGAAAATCCTGAAAATGAATGAATATTTGATATTTATTATCAGGACTGATATTGGTTAAAAAAAATAATTCATTGAAAGTGGAAAATAGTATTAACTTACAATATTTTTAAGGCAGTCCTTTTAAGTTTTATGTTTTGAGGACACAAGGAAAATGTAATTTGTCATATTTCTTAAAGGGAGTTTGGTGTAATATTTTCCCTGGAGAGCACAGGGAGCTTCAGTTGAATTGAAACTGATAGTATTATTGTCAGCAGAAGTCTGAACTCAGTGTGTGAACTGTTAACTGCTTTGCAAACCATGCTTTCAATGTGATAGTTGTGTAAACAAGTACAGAGAGCACTGTGAAACAAAGCAGCAGTTAAGTGAATGCATTCATTGCATTTCTGGTTTTAGAGCACTATTAACAGAGGTGCATCAAATCCATGGATATTTGTTTGTTTCTTTATATATGAATATGTCTATTTGACCTGAGATCGTGTATAATTATGGCTACTGTATGTTTGACATGGGACAGCATGTGTTTCATAAAGTCTTCCAGCAGATGTCAGCAGGAAACAACCATTGACTTCACATGTGAGGTAAGATGTTTGAGCAGTGA
Source organism: Scomber scombrus (assembly GCF_963691925.1). Lineage (NCBI taxonomy): Eukaryota > Metazoa > Chordata > Actinopteri > Scombriformes > Scombridae > Scomber > Scomber scombrus. The sequence goes on along the minus strand of NC_084970.1, from coordinate 1,139,554 downwards.
GTAACATGTATGCAGAAGCACTAAAGACAGTATCATGTATTCTCATAGGCTTCATTCAGACTGCAAACAAATCAGATGTGTGTCTCAAATCAGATCTTTGAGACAGATGTTCCGAGCTGTTATTTTAACCCTGTAACGCCAAGTGAATCATATTTGATCCATGAGTTTTAGAGAGCTCTACATCATCAGTGTGATCATTTCTTCCTAAGAAACCTGATGTATAAGACCAGATACATGCAATGCACAGTGTCATTTTATTGCATTTCATGCATTATGTATCATCATCATACATAATAAGTTTAGTAGGTGGTGATATGAGCTTTATGCAGGACCTATAAGGACTTTAAACACCATTGTATTCATATGTTTTTGTTTGTTTAAAAAAACATGCCAAGTAAATATAAACTGCAAAAACTTCCAGATTTATCAAATATGATTGAAAATAAAACTCATATATTATATTACTTGTCAGAAACTCCAATAAACACTCCAGTTTCAGAGAATTAGAATTTTCTGGCAATAATTTGATGTTGCAGACTTTACAGGGTTAAGTGATCCAGACAGCACTGACTTATCTGCATGAGTTGTAGTAACAATGTAAGTATCAGTAACGTTGTACATTGGTAACACTGCTTTTTGATGTGGAAGGATGAGAAATAGAGATCCATCATCCTCAAAGTGCCAGCAGATCATTTATTTCAGTGTCTGTCTTCTGTGTTGTCCTTCATACCGCTCTTCTAGTAGCATCATGGATTCTGCTCAACCTGCTCTGATACCCTTCCGTCAGTCTGGATTTGACATTGTCATTGTCATTGTGTCGCATTGTGAGTGATGCAAAAGACATTTTGAAATGTGATTTGAATGGCCAGAGCATTCAGACTGAAATGTGTATTAATCTGATAGGAGTCACATTTCAAAGCACCTCCAAGTGTGACTTTTTTTTTGCTGTTCAGACTTTCTAAAATCAATCTGGATACAATAATCATGGTTACTCAGGAAGAAAAACTAACCATAAGATATCTTTATAGCATTGAACAGCATGCTGTATGTGTGCTGTGGCAGCTCTGAGCCCAGCTGGAGATTTGTACTGTAGGTGGCAGCAAAGCCAAAGACATATGCAGTACTTGCTCAGCTTGCGCTCGTCTATCTCCTCCAGATGCAGTGTCATGTAGCACCGTTATAACATCAGGAAACCATTAGCTGAAAACGATTACCTGCCTTCTAACTGTAGCTGTATCTCTCTGCCTATCGCTCCCTGAATACACGTACTTATTCCTTTATTCATACCTCTCAGCTGCTAACACCTTGACAACAGGTGGCCAGATGAAAAGAAGGCGCTGTCAGGCTTTTTAGATAAAAGCATTAGATGGGGTCAGTGGCGTTTATCATGTCCTTGAAGTTCTTTTAAAGCAACTACAAGTGAGTTTTTAATCGGTTATGAAAGAGTGTGAATACCGACGCCTATTACTGAAATAGGTAGAGAAGAGCAGCAAGATTGGCTATTTCCAGATCATTTTTACAAATGTCAAAAAATCAGATTAAATGATTTGCGACACACAGACCAGAAGAGCCTGTGTTTCCATTACATGTAGCATCGTAGCATGAGAGACTACAAAGATGTTACTAATTCTTTGTTGGATTATGTTAAAATTCAGATTAAGCTTGTCGGCTTTCTGACTCATTTTCAAGTACACATAACCTCGCCCCACACCTCCGCACAAACCCTGCAGGAATCTGCTGTATGAACGGTACTAAAGAAAGTTTGCTTTGTATCACCGTCATCACACTACAGTTATTCATCTGACATCGCCACAAAGATCACTATGCATGCAGGAAACAGCTGTGTTTAAATAAAAAAAATAGTATTAACCCTTACATACTGTTCACTAACATACTAATTTGACTCAGTTTTACATTTGAGAGAAGAAAAAAAAAACACCTTAAAAACTTTTCTTATCGCCTTAAATTTGATGACTTTTCCTAACGATGCAAAAACATTTGTGTGCAGCTGATACACATTTTGTTGAGTGTTGTACCTTTAACATTTAATTGAATATAATCAAGTGAAATCCTCATGTTGTTGTCCTGTGGTATGTAACGTTGGGTGAAAAGTTAGGAGGATTCTAAGGGAATGTGACTGATAGGGGCCCGAAAACATATTAGATTATTAGTTCTTTTTTTAATTAAAACATCATCATTAATAGACATTACTAGAATATTTCATTTACAATTAAACTAAAGCTTTATTTATATGCAGAATGTTGCCTGCATGTCTACACAGTGTTATATTACCACAGCTCAATATCAGTAGATATTGTACAGTTAGTATTGGACTATGAGAGAGTTGCAAGCCTTCGCAGGTAGAGGTGTGCTTACATAAATGATGCATGGTTGGTGTGACCTGTGTGTGGTGGTGGGGCCCAGGCAGCACCCAGGCAGGACCCCTGATAGTGTGTGATTGTAAATGTTCTTTCTCCATCAACAAGTGTTAAAGTGTAAAAACTGAAGAAACAACTCTCTCTGCTCTCTGAAAACTTCATTAATGATAAATCACCAATTTATTAATGTCTGATGAGGAATTTAAGAATAATTTGTGGTCAAGAGATTATGTACAGAGACTAATTATGAGAGGATATTGTGAAATTCCAGAATATGAACAGTATGTAAGGGTTTTTCTTTCATTCCAGATCAAGATCTTTACAACGTGAGGTGGTGGCGCTCATTCCTGGAAACACTACCACTATTGTCTACAGGGTCCGCCAAAATCAACGCGAAAAAAACCAAAGTTCCTCGTACTAAATTTAAAGTCAGAGATGTTCTAAAACTTTGTGTTTTTCTCTCACACTGTGATTGCTGTTCATTGATGCACAAAACCCAGATAAATCTGGCTTCTATGGCTGCCAGTAGTGCACTGTCAACTCCCATGATCCTAAATAGCTGTAGTCATAACAATGCCTGCGACCAGCCACAGCACTTCACAGCCATAAAGCCCCCCTGGCACGCTCAATTTATCATACATTTCGCACTTTCATACTGTTCACAGTAAGACCTTCATGTGGCATTAGTGTTAGTTTGTGAAGAGGCCCTCTGACACCAAGCCTGATGTACCTTCCACGGCTCGCATTCATGCCCAACCTGAAGGGAGAGGACCCCGGCGCACAAATGTGGGCAATTTGGTTTGCGGCTGACACCCTGCGCTCCGAATAAATGATCTAAATGCTCACCAGAGATTGTTTTGCCACTGCCGCCCCTCAGCGATGACACAAGGGGGGGGGGCAACACACCCCCTGTGGCCCTGTGATGGCCAGCCAGGATGAATATGAGGAAATGAGGCAGACATCCAGTAAATAATAGTTGCCATTGTGCCCCTCAGCAAGCGGCAGAGCCAGGGGTGGGCTGAAGGGAGAAGGGAGAAGGGAGAAGGAGGGAGGGGGGGATCCGCATGATATGCCAGGGCCTGACATGGCACCCAGACCCAGAGCTGTCACCCCTGCGGAAACATCACCCTCGCCTCCACAATTTGTGCACTTAACACTTCAGTTGGCACATGACAGGTGCTTATTTCCCCGCACTGGCTTTTCCCCCTCACAGTGATGCCTCGGAGCCCAGGGCACACACGGCATCTGGTACGGGTGTCTGTCCGCGATGCTGCTCGCCGTAAAAGTGTGTGACTACACCAGTGATACTTTTCACATCCGCTCACACTGCATTTGCAGCCGACTGAGCATGGCTCCAGTGTGTGTTTCTGTGTGTGTTGGTGTGTATAAGGGACAGAGGAGGCATCATGAGACCTACACCTCATCACGCTGGGTCCTGGATCAACTTGATCTTTGTTGTCTCCTAATGGGTATTTGTGTTTTGCAACAATCACACAAGACACGTCTCATATAAATAAAAGAAATGGGATTAGGACAAATATGCAAGAAAGAAAATCATCCTGCATTATGTGTTGTGTGATGATATGTGACAGCTGAATTTTCCAGCTTGTGTTTCATTGGTCGTATTGGTCTTTAGAAGTCACATATTGCTGAGTATCACTACACACTAGGGTGTCCGATAATATCGGCCCTCCGATCGGAATATCAGATATCGGCAGAAAAGCCAATATCGAGCATCCCTAGTTCACACTGATCATGTGATCACATGTGATCAGAGGTATTGTTTGATGTCATTTGTGTAAAGATAGAAAGAGAAAGGTATAAAAATGCAAAGGTCCCCGGATGGATAATGCGATTATATGATACATTGTATGCCTTTTAACCACTAGGCCACCAGATTTCCTGTTTTATATCATATTAATGGCTTCTCCATAGATAATGTATCATACTGCAGCTGTTTATGGTGTGCTTGAGACAAATGGGGGATGATCTTCCTACAAGGGGCGCAAAATTTTGCATCAAGGCAGGGTATTTCCAAAGGCCACAGCGATGCCGCCCACACTACAGGCTGCTGCTATCAACCTATAACACAGAGAACAGAATTTTTCAGGTCTGTCATTGAAATCTGTTTTTCTTGCTGTAATGATTCCTCCTGTTCATACTGACCATTAGAAGATCCCTTCATAATGTTTACAATGGAAGTGATGGAGGACTAAATCCACAGTCCTCCTTCTGTGTACATTTACATTTACATTTAGTCATTTAGCAGACGTTTTTATCCAAACCGACTTACAAGGGAGAATAACATTCAAGCTACATTGCAACAGAGACATTAGTGTAACAATAAATAAATACTTCTAAATACTGCTAAGTAATTGTAAGTTAAGAGAGGAGGTACTCTCTGAAGAGGTGGGTCTTCAAGTGCTTCTTAAAGACAGAGAGGGAGGCCCCTGCTCTGGTGGTTTTCGGCAGCTCGTTCCACCAACGTGGAACTACAAATGAGAATAACCTGGATTGCCGTGGTTGTACGGCCGGCAGAGCCAGGCGACGCTCATTTGATGAACGCAGCATCCGGGGGGTAACATGTGCTCTTACAAGAGCATTTAAGTAGGTGGGAGCATTCCCAACAATCACTCTGTAGGCAAGCATAAGAGACTTGAACTTGATGCGAGCAGCTACAGGTAACCAGTGTGCCCTCTTTGGCTGGTTGAACACCAGTCACACCGCCACATTCTGTATCATCTGCAGTGGCTTCACCGCGCAGGCCGGCAAGCCTGTTAAGAGAGCATTGCATTAGTCGAGACGGGACATCACCAAGGTTTGTACCAGCAGTTGAGTGGCATATTGGGTCAGGTACGGCCTGACTTATCGGATGTTGAATAGGGCGAAGCGGCACGACCGGGAGAAGGCGGCAACATGGTCCGAGAATGTCAGTTGGTCATCAATAATGACACCTAGATTCCTAGCAGCCTTGGTAGGAACAAGAGATAGAGAGTCCATTTTAATATCGATGTTGTGATGAATACCGTGTTTGGCCGGGAAGACCAGCAGTTCCGTTTTCGCCCTGTTTAGTTGAAGATGATGGTCCTTCATCCATGTGGATATGTCAGCGAGACAATCCGAGTGTGTAAGCATGGATTTAAAAGTTGATGTGAAGCTAATATGAAGCTTCAGCGTCCAAATGAGTCATGTTTATGTTTCAGTGTTACAGTGTTTTTAGTAGCAAAGTCTTTTTGTTACTATACTTCCACCACAGCTCAACAGGGAAACACTAAGAGGGAATCTGATGCTAAAAGACTGTAAATGTGTCAGATATCACTTGATATGACTAACTCACACTGATGAAGCTCAATAGAAGCTGATCATCTACTTTTAAATGACTGTGTGGACACACTGTGGATTTCGTCCTCCATCACTTCCATTGAAAGCACATTTGAAGGAGATGTTTTAATAGTCAGTATGAACAGGAGGAATGATAACTCTTTCACTGCTAAGATCAGCATCCGACTGTTATTTAAAAATAGACGTAAAAAATAGTGAACCTGTCCTTTAATGTATGTGTGTGTACATGGGTTCATATTTGTACTCTTTATTACCTTCAGTAAGAAAACACTGATGTGCCTACATGTTCATATTGAACCTTCCACCTAAGCTGCTGCTGTTAGCTTCTTCTGACTAGTTAACTGAAGCATAATAATCATGGGAATAATCATAGAGCTAAGAATGGAAACAGCAGGCTACGTATTCACCTCCCCAGCAGCTATCAAATTACACCCACATGTTGAAAAAAGTGGTGGATTTCAAAGCTAATATGCACTGTAAAACAAAAATACATCTCCCTGCTATTGATCATAGGTTTACTATCAGGTCTGTATCACTGATTCATCCAATGGATTAGTCAGATCTATGAAAGAAAGCTATATCAACACAGCAGCCAGTCTAATCTTGAAAAATCTCAGGTTTTGATTAAGTTAAGGTGGGTGGCTTATCATTTATAGGAAATTGGTTTATTCTAACAGTAAATAGTGGACTCAGAGTGGCTTCAGTATCTGAGAATACATCTTCCTTGAAGCGACTGTAAGCTGTTTGGCCTTGAAAGTTCCCACTCTCCCCAGTGTTATAAATAATTGAATGTCCTGTTGAGACTGTCTCTTACCTCGGCGCCCTAAATGACTTTCCTGGATATTATAATCACACTTATCATGCTTAAGTCCTTTACTTCTTGTAGTCAAAGTCAGGGTTTCATCCTTCACTCTCAAATCCCATGGCTGCAGTTGACAATTCAAAAACAGAAGGGGGGACTACTCCTCGTTTTGTCCTTGTCAATCACAAGGAGTCCTCACTCTTTTTCCTGCAGGCCAGAGGCAAGACTGTGAGGAGCGATTGTCAGGTGGCATTACTGTCCCAGCAGCGCTGCTAAAAGCCAGCTTTTTTTACATTACAAAAAAAAAAATTTGTTGATGCATTATTTAACACAGAGATCAGGCACAATTTCCAGGAGGATGTTGAGTTCTAAAACGGACGGTTGCAACCGAGACTCCTGGGTGATGGTGAGGCGGCTGTGAGGCGCTGTGACAGGACTGCATCAGTTTCTTTCTCTCTCTCTCTCTCTCTTTCCCCTCACATGCTTGTACATACCACACACTTTCTATTCTTAAGACACCCTCCCCTTCATTCAAAGACTCCTAACTGTGACCCTCGCTGCCATCCGTATTTATTTATTTATTTTTATTGCACATAAAAGAAAAAAGAATGCAATAATACAAGGAAATTAACGCATGCAGAATCTTTCGAGATTAAGAAAAGAAAACCATAATTAACAAAAGAAAGACTCATATAGTGAGACATACAACATAAAAACTTAAACAGTAAAGAAATACAGACACATACAGATGCATAGAATTGATCCAGAAAGAAGAGTATGGTTCATGTCCTCAAAGATTTTAGACTGGTGGAGTTTCTCATATGAACTGGTAAACAGTTCCAACAGAGAGGAGCTCTGAATCGAATTGAAAATGTAAGAAAAAGTTGTCCTGGAAAATGTGGGGTGGATATTACTGGCTGACCTTGTATTTTAATTATGGATTTGGAAGTTGAGTCTGGCCCAAATGGGGATTGATTGCATCACTCATGCTGGCAACAATGAGATTATTGCTGTTATAAAGCTGCATTATTCAATATTTTTCAAGAAATCCTAAGAAAACACTAAAACCAACCGTACTTAAGGTCATCTCTTCTCTCACTGCTTTCTGACTTCTCTATTCTGTCATTTGCCCTCCAGGAGCCGGTTGGGTTCATACTGAAGACACAAATACTTCAAAACACCTCACAAATATATAGCTTTACTCTTTAAAAAGCTCCAATAATTTCCTAAAACCACTCTGGGCACTACTAAAAAAAGAAAGAAATAACTGCGGATTAACACATATTTAAAATTACTCCAATTTTCAAGAAAATGATTTATTAACCAATCAAATGTTTAATCAAGGCTATGCAAAACATAGTGATTCACATAAGAGCTACTGGCACTAAGCCTGTGGTTACTATTCATGTTATGGTTAACTTTAACAGGAGGAGTGAAAAGTCATTCCTTATAGATATATTTACAGATGTGTGTCATATAATGTGTTTTATAGATAAACATATCCTTCCTTCACAGGGAAAGAAAAGCAGAGCACACTTCAGTCCTGACATCAGTGCTGGTGAAAGTCAGTAATGTGCTACTGGAGGCTGTGACTTCTTACAGCTGCAACAATACAGCTGCATTATGTCTGCTGAACTGGCAGCTCTTACACCAAACTGATATTACTTTAACAAATCTCTTGTTTTTTTGCGCTCGCTCCTTCATTTCATCCCCGACGTTCACAGCGCTCAGCGGCCAGGCTGTGGAATGAAAGCCTGTGGGTGTACATCTGTCAGTAGAGGATTTTATTGGCACTCACATCCAGAGTTTGGGCTTGTCGCAGACATGGATTTTCATCACAGAGTGGCTGAATCACATCTGGAGCTGCCCCACATGACTACAACTATCAAAGAGACGACTTAGAAAAGGAATGGTCATATATAAAGTTGATATCCTGACTAGTCTTGTATGAGTAAAGCTCCAAAAACACTAGATCCTACATTTCCCATAATGCAATACTCTTGTAGAAACAGCTTTCTACTGTCAAACTGTGCACATACATCATTCTGCACAGTTAAGCTCAAACTTCTATCTGAAGTAACAAGATGAAACACACATTTTTGAGTGGAGGGGAGCTTTATATAAGGTTAGTGCACTAATAATGCAATAATTTACATATCATGTTTTTAGATCACCATTAATATGAAAATGCATAATAACCAGTTTATTTGCAATACTGATGTACACAAATGTAGGAGAAAATGTCCTCATAGTAAAAAAGTAAAAGTGGTTTGCAGAAGGACAGAAACATCAAACACACACACTGAGTGGAAGTGTGCCCCTCACATTAATAAACCATAGCAGACGCAGGGTTTTTTGGTGGTGCAGCCTTCGGGCTCCTCCGTGGTTGAACGGGGGGTGGGGGTGGGGGTGGGGGGGGGGGTGTTATGAGAGGCCTTGTCCTGACAGGTAAGGGAGGAGAGGCCAGCTGTGAGCGAGAGCCAGGTGGTCTCAGTCCCAAACCCTCCCACCGCACATCAGCCCACCACTGGCCTGATTGGCATTAATTGGCAGACATTTGGGGGCTGGGGGGGGGGGGAGGGTGGTTGGAGAGGACGAGAAACAGAGAAAACGAGTGAAAGAGAAGACAGACAGACAGATGAGCCTGCAGATGAAGGGGGCTCTTCTCTTCTCCACGGTTCAGAAGGACCCTGGCAGCTCCAGCAGGCTGTAATGAGCAGCGTTTCAGACTCAGCTTGTTAGGCTCAGCTCTACGTCATCATGGTGAAGAAGGAATGCGTGCTATCGAGGAAACTTTCAGCATGACACAAGTGGTTTAAGGAAAAACTCCACACTACATTTTATAAGGAGGAAAAAACATAACTGCACAATCCTTCTACGGGTGAAAGATAGAAGTGTCTTCAACGGCCGACATCACAGCTGGGTGTAGCCTATTGTACTAGTGACCACACCCAGCTGTGATGTGGTTTGGTATTACAGCTGCACAGGTTGTAGAACAAGCATGTTGCCACCACTAGTTGGCAGGGCAAGCCAGATTATTAGACTGTGTCTGTCTCAATCACTCTCTCACTCACTACACTTAGTATAATGGACACTCAATAGTTTAGTCAATATTGAGCAGCAAACTGAGATTTTAAAGACTTACTCACTATTGTCATTTTATAATTAAAATATGGCACATTGTGAGATAGTAAGCAAAAAAGTAAATGGAATACATGGAATTTTTTACACAATTACACACATTTGGACACTTAAATGGTGAATTTAAATACAGTGCACAATATACTGCAGTAAATAGGAGTTATTTTGGGCACATCCTGACAAGATTTAGGCCTCCACAATTTTTTCCCCTACTGCACATCAACATGTCTGGACAAAGTGTAGCCTGGAGCTCTGCATTTTTAATTCATTTAACATCCTTCAGTTTTTAATGCCTAATACCATCTCCTGTCCTTTATATGGGATGCCGACACTGTATGGCTTTATGGAGGTATTTCACTGCATATGGTTATTGTATAGATCATTGTGATGCCAAGTAAAATTGTGAGACATTAAGCATGAAAAATATAATGATAACTGCATCATCAATGTGTCCAGAAAAGTCAATTCAGCTTAAAACAGACATCTGTTGCTCTTGGCAGCATATTTGAGCTGCTGTATTCACAACTCAGCCAATAATACGTTTCCTCTGAGGAAAACTCCAGTGCATCATGAGGGGGGGGGGGGAGCCCTGTGTTTAAAGGGGATGAAATGAGCAAATATGTTTGGCTTTGATTATCACAGCCTCCAGCATACCCACCTTTTATATATGATGTATTCTTCTGATCCCAACCTGTAACCAAGCGTGCCACAGGTGTGCCTGTTACACTACGAAAATTCCAAAATTGTGTTAGGATGCACTTGACTGTGATCTGTGCTGCATTGCTGGGTTTTGTACCATACATACACTGTCATTGACACTGTCTTTCTTTCTCAATTTATTTCAGCGTGGGTATTTTTGCTGCCCTCTATGTTTTGGTAAATGGCTGCATTCATATAGCAGTTTAAATATGATCTTTTTACACTCTCACACCGATGGCAGCAAGTGACTATGATAGTTTCTGGCCCGAACGTCAGTTGTGATTTGGAGTTTAGTGTCTTGCCCAAGGACACTTTGACATGTGGACAGGAGGGGGGATCAAACCGCTGACCTGATTCAAGCATGAGTGCAAAACACCTCATATACTGCAAAATGAAGCACTGCATTCAAAACTGTATAAACGTATCAAAATCATTTTTTTTACACCGAATGACACACATACTAGATTTTTGTCCAACACTCAATCAGAAGCACTTTCATCTTTGGTGGGCTTTCTCATAATAATAGTTCTGTATATAGAGTATTCTCCACCACAACATATGCACAGCACATACAGCTGTGTGAACACAAAATATGCTCTCTATTGAATACAAACAGAAAACAGAAAAGAAAACTTTGAGGAAAAAATATACAGAAAAAAAAAACAGAGTAAAGAAAAATACTTAAGCTGCCTCCTGCTGTCTGTCTGAGTTTGGCCACAACACCTCATCAACATCACAGGCAATATCGTCTACCGACCAGACATCGAGGGAAGAAGCACCCTGAGTGTTGTATCCAACCCTGGACAGCACCCACGTCAATATCATCACACGTCTCGTCCATTGCCTGCAGAAGAGACATGCACACATAGAGCTGACGGCCATACACCTTCCACTGCTATACCGAAAAGAACTCTTCGGTTGGATTGGGAAATGTAGAGTAGAGTGAATAGTATTGAAGAAGAAATTGTGTGTGGTCAGCAAACCGGTTTTGCAAGATGGAAACTGTCCCATACTGCAACATATCTGTGCTGCATCCATATGGTGTTGAAATGTTGTGCAATTTTTCCAAAAATGTGAGTATGTGGACTGTGTTGGCATGGCAGGGTGATGGCGACACAATGTGATATTGTTATCTCATTAGCATCCATTTCCAGTACTTCATGAATATGGTCAGTAGTGCAGTACACTGGGGGAAACTAAAGCTGTACTGTGAGTAGTGTGCTGTAGTCAATTTAGTCCTTACATCCACATATTCATGTCTCTCTGATCTTTCATTCTTTCAGAATTTCTCTCCCTGTAAATCTGCCTGCAATCTGTGCATTTGGTTTAGATGGAGAATATGGACCAATGTGGACAGGCTGAGCTTCCAGATGTTGTTGAAAATCGAGTCGTCCCTCATGATGTGGCTTTGAATCTCTCTGAATCTAATAGTAATTAGTTTATTGGGACCATGTACAGTGTTAAACATAAATGTTACCATTTGATGTACTGTAGTCCTTCTCTTCTAATTTGATTATTGCTGCTTCTTGTGCCTTATTGAACATCTGAATCCTTCCACCATGATGTCTTTGTCTCTCAGTCCTTCAGAAACTGACTTAGAGTTGCTGAGAGGTTTTGCTTTGTGAGTGACGCTTTCAATAATTGTGCTTTAAGTGTCATTTTAGTGTTTTAGCAACTGAAAAAAACTGTAATTTCTTGCTTTCTTTTTGTCTCCACAGATGTTTTTGCTGTTTATGTAATGTATTATATTTAGAATATGCTCTGTAATGATTACAGTGTAAAATGCAACATTTGGAAAAGCATGGATGTATTGACTGATTTTATAATGTGGAGAGAAATACATATATTGCTCAGTGTGCAGTCAATATGTACTTTTACAATATCTGAAAAAAACAAACACACAATATTAATATTAACATAATATTTATATTTTACAACACATATTTTAAAGTTGTATGGGTATGGGTATGAATGTGTATGTGGTCATGGGTATGGGTGAGATGTGTTTGGGCTTGTGTGTGTCTTTACTACTGTTATGTGTATATATATATTTTATATTTGATTTGCAATGACAATAAAGATCTATTCTATTCTATTCTAGTCTACACTGTATCATTAGAAAAGCAGAAATACACGAAGTGTTTCAGATTGAGCCCAGCGGTCCAAACAGAATCAGATCATATGAAGTGAGTTGAGTATACCATATGATGACAAAATTGGGTCTTTAAAAATAAATGATTGTATAGTTTTAATGAAGTGTTTCATTTAGCAAAGGATTTTAATGGCTTGTGCTAATCGTGTCTGCGGCTGTGTGAATTGTGAGTCCTGTTTTGACAAAACGAGCCCTGTTTTCAAAAAAATCATGCTTAAGCAATCGTAAAAAAAACTGTAAATTCACTGCAGCTTTTAAGGCACCTCCTCACAGGCCCGGTCTCAAGATAAACATAACCCTCATGACTCCCTGTAATTGTTTGTTGAACAGTTCAGACAAACCGGCTGAATGAACGGAGGCTCTCAATAGTGTCTCCTTGTCACTCCGGTGACAGTTACTTTGCAGGGACTGAAAAACATGTTTTTCTCTCTCTTTCTGAAGAAAACCCTTTTATCCTTATGTTTTTACCCATTTCTTTTTTTTGCCTGAACCTGGGTGACTCAATCTTTTCTTCCCTCTGGGCTAAATTGATGGCAGTGCAGGAGTTAATTGTTCAGGCATGTGTTCGGCTTCCTGATGGAGAGTGGATGTGGATCTGGGTGGGGTCAGGGTTCACAATGACATGTTTTTTTCTGGAGCGCTGGAAATGGAGAAGAGGCCATGGGAGAGTGCTGAACATAGGGGTGAATAGGAGTTCCACCAAGGCACTTAAACCTGTCTCTATACAGCAGCCAACAAAAGAGAAACATCGTCTTACGCATCAGAGACGATAGTGTATCCAATGAGAGACGCCGCTTTATAGAAACTTTGTACGAGATGACACTTTTTTAAAAATGATCGACACACAAAAAGCCTCCATTTGTCTGCATGAAAGAACTGTGACATACTGTAAAATAACCACAGAACAGTTGGCTTTCAAGAGTGAACTCTCCGAAAACTTCAGAAACTTTCATTTATAATATCAGACAACTGCGGCTGAAAGAATTCGATTACTGACATTTCTTCTTTGTTAGGTAGGTTTTACTCTGAAAGGTCTATTTACGGACAAGTCAAAAGCAAAGACAGCTTGAAAGGAATTGTAAAAAAATAAATAAAAAAACCCCCCAAAGTGTTTTACAAACCAGATATAAAAAAAATGTAAATGTTTTCTAATAGTCAGAGAGAAAAAAAAGCAATTTCAATCATTTTATTGTAGATATCATGAGACCTGATGGAAATGAGTCATACTTTAAATATTTAAATTCTTTATACATTCATTAATTAATTAAATTACATTTTAAAATACATTGCGGCTTAAAGGCTGGAGTTATTCTATATGTTTCTTATCGACAACAAATCCCATGAGAAGACAAAACTGACAATGGATGGATCTATGTATTGTCATAAGCCATATATATATATATATATATATATATATATATATATATATATATATATATATATATATATATTGCTATATATTATTCCTCTGTGTCATAGAGCTCCTTTAAATGACACACACTGTCACTGACATGTTCCTTCATTGAATGAACACACACTATACACTATTTCCACACACACACACACACACACACACACACACACACACACACACACACACACACACACACACGCACACACACACACACACACACACACACACACACACACGCGTCTTACCAACACACACATCATATTAAGATGAAAAAAATATTGCGAAAAAAAACAAACAAACGGCAAATAATAAAGAAACAGCTTCAAGGAGTTGACAACACGATGCAGAGGGAGATTCGTTGCAAGTTATACACAACATAACACCTAACACAATATTTCACTACACTACAAACTGATGAACATGTACATATATGTCATTTCCACTATGAGAATTCCAGACACACTAATTCTAATTGGAGTATTCAGTGTGTGCACATGGTAAAAATATATATTCTATAAAAAAGTGGAGTGTGCTGTTGATGTACGCTATTCTCCCAGAATGCAATACACAAAGGCAAAGGAGGAGTTGCTTACAGCTGGAAAAATTAAAATTCCAAGAATGCTTTTCCAAACAAAAAATAACAACTGTTGGTAAATCCTTTCATTGTCTTTTTGTTAGGTGTAATTGACTTACAGTTTGTTTCGAAGTCTGATGGCTTGAATATTGTAAAATGTTCTGTGGTATAACAAGTGAAAGAGAGTATGTTCACTTCTTGTCCACTAACTGTGACACAGCTTGTATGTTTATTCAATTATAGTTATTATGTATTAAATGAGCTGATGGTTATTTTTTGTTCCCCCTCGACAAATGACTTAAAGTAAGTTTTGTGTTTTAACTCGGTTGTGTTTTGTTGTGTATGAGCTGCAGTGTTTCAATATGTGCACATTTTAATATATTTGTTATTTATTGTGTAGTTTGTTTCTTTATATTGTGCATGTGCTATTTGCAAATAAGAAAAAATTGCTGAATGTGTTATTTGCTGTGTTCCATTTCAGTAAATGTGTGTGTGTGTTATCAAAGTGCCGCTTTGCTTGTTTTTTCTGTTTGTGTCCTTTGTGCTTTAATCTGTTGCTGAAAATAGTTATAGTAGTATCTACTCGCATGAACTACAGCCCCGAGCTGAGACACACACTGACACATTTTTTTGGTCTTTCAAGTGATTTATTGACAATAACAAAAGTAAGAATAACACCAGACTTTTCCTTTAATTGGTTTAATATGAAAATACAACAACATCAAGTGAGGAACAGAGGCAGGAAACAGATGTGGTAATATGAGCTGAACAAGTTGTTTCACACTATACAGTGTGTGTTCCTGCATTTGTGATTGTTGGCTGGATTCAGAGGAGTAAAGATGTAGATTAAAAGTTCTCCTTGGAGACTTCACTGGATGTCGAATAGAGAAAATATTTAACTACCATTCATTTGACTGGATGCCAACATCTTCTTGCACGTGTAAGCCTTTATTTGTGTGTGTGAGTGTGTGCTGGCATCGGGCCTGAGCCCAGAATGGACACTTTGGGTGAGCGGGCAGGATGAAAGGAGCCCCCCAGCTGGTGAGGCTGTACAGCTATGTGGTGGTTACTATGTGTGTGTGTGTGTGTGTGTGGGGTGGGGGGTGGACGGTCAGCCCTCCTCATCAGCTAGCTGCAGGACAGCCCACATCAACGAGCACAAGTCCAGCATCTCGTGGCATTACTTCAGCCAGCTTAAGCCATCTTAAGACACCAAATTGCACTGTAGCTGGACAATGATCCGGGGTTATTTGTCTCAGCGGCTGTTGTTTGGTTCCTTTAACTTAGTTCACCGTCAGTGTGGGGTGAGCGGAGTCAGGAAATCGCGGGGGTATTTAACAAGGCTTGTGTAATTGATTGTGGCAGATCCTGCCAGCAAACAGCAGGTCCACAGCCCCTTTCACTGAGCCCAGCAGAGGGCCTGCATTGATGTGGATAAGGGAATTATCTCTACTCTGGTGACTCGGACTGGAGGACACTGGAAATTCAATTAAACCAATCTATGTTCTCAATATCCAGAACCTGTGTCCTGACTTTAAGGCTGGATTTTTGACGTTTGCAGCAGTCCGACTGGGTCAAAGGTGGCGAACAGGTGCCGCACCAAAAAACTGGGACTCAGAACTTGAGTTTTGTCGAGAGCCGGCGTGTTATTTTGAGCGAGATGTAAAGCTGCACTTCATTAGAACATGTTATCATCTTGTTCTGCACTTCAAACAGTAGTGACCTGCAGGCCAACGCTGTGACTCACCGTGTGGGCGGATAGCGTGGTTACTTGATATATGATTTACACAGTCTGACCATCTATTGTCTCATGTGGGAGATTTATAAAGCATTAACAATTCGGTGCAGCGCTGAGACCGAGTTAACCACGAGACAATCAGGTGGAGCTGGCCGCTTTGTGCAGCCATGGAGAACAGTGCAGACGGTCATCGCTGTTAGAGAGCGCTGTGGTTCCAAATTCGGAGGGTAGTCAGCCAGAAAAGAGGACGTCTCGAAATACCCAGAACACATGATCAAACTGACAATAACAATGTCAATATTAAAGCTGTAAGCAGCAATGAATGGGCCCTCGCTCGGTGCTCAGTGTATTAACTAATAGACATGTTCAGGGTGGGACCCTCATCGTGTGTGACAAATATGGGCCAGACTGGGACTTCTACCTTTTCATCTTCAAGGTCTTAAGATAATACTGAGTCAGATTAAATCTCTAGGAGGAGTTGGGTTAATTTGGGAATCAAAATGGCTGACTTCCTGTTGGACTAAGGGTATGGGTCCAAGAGACTTTTTTGTGTGTGTGTACATGATATATGTACATACCGAATTTGTGTGTGTCTATGCCAATCTGGAGCTAGGGGCTCAATTTTCTTAAGTTCCTAGGGGGTGCTGTTGAGCCATTTAGCGATGGCCATTTCCGCCAACCAAATGTTCATCAGGTTAGTGGTTGGGCCCTAATAACATGATTTAAAAATGTATTTTAGAAATAATAAAGATGTATGTGAATACTGTAATGGGTTTCTTTCAATGTGCTTCCAACGGGGCACCACTTTAAACCTAACCCTAACCCTAACCACTTTAAAGGGATATTTTGGTTTATTTCAACCTGATGTATGATGTTTCCTATAAATGTGGCGGTTGTGGATCGATGTGTCAAGCTATTTTTTCTCTCTCCTGCTCCGTTTCTAGATTCCAGCAATACACAAAAAGATAACACAAGATAGTGACAATCTTTCCATATAAATACAATTTTTACAATAATCGCAATTTTTTTTCCTACATTGGATCAGTAATAAACACAGAAACTAGCCTGTGAATAAACACAGCAACTAGCCTGTGAATAAACACAGAAACTAGCCTGTGAATAAACACAGAAACTGCCTAGAGAACTACATCTGGGGCATTTGTTTTTTTTTTAATGTCTGAGACTGTGATAGCTCAGCGCCTGTTCCTGCGAGGAAGAGAAGTAGGCTATTCATTCAGTAGATAAATAAAATGGTTCATGTCTGCAAGTTTCTCAGTTGAAGGGATACAATGACAAGATACACCCTACAGTTTTTATGGATAGAGACTAGCATACTGTAACTTCTCACACAGTTAAGTGTTAAAGTCACATTCTTCTTACAGTGTGGAGCTGAGTGTTTGGTCCGGTCAGCCTCGTTCGTCTTCCAGTTGATTCTGTGGAAGTGACACGGTCTCCAGGATGACAATGAGACAAGGTCATGTGTAGTCTGGTAGCAATAGGTCCCACTCTACAGAAGAAGTGTACCTTTACACTCATCAGGAGAGCAGTGACTGTAGGAACGCTCCTAGTGTCTCTGAGGTAACGGGACTATACGTTGTCTTTCCTGGAGGTCTTTTTTGCCTTTCTCTCTTCATTCTTTGTGTTTGCTCTTCTTTATGTTGGCTCACAATCTACCATGAGATAATCCATCATCCTGCTTAATTCTTTTAGTTTTCTCACAGTCTAGTTGGAGTTAAAGTCAGCCTCATATATCTAAACAAACCAACATATGGATGAATATGTGGGTGGTTCGGTTAGCCGGCAAACCTGGATGTAGTTCCATATACAGTTAGCCATAATGCTGCTACAGTCAGCTAGCTCTTGTGTTTCCCATTTGAAACAATTTATGTTAAACTCATACCTATTTGGGAAGCTGTAGGAGTCTCAGCAGCATGCCCCAATATTTGTCATTTTGTGTGATTTTTGTGAATTGCTGGAATCTTTACAAAGGAGCTGAAAATCGGCATGATACATAGAGCCACAGTGGCGACATTTATGTGAAATATATCAGGTTCAAATAAACCAAAACTTTCCTTTAAGTAATGAAAGAAAAGCTGCAACATTAAGGTCATGTGTTCTGCTTTGAAAGACGGGATGAATTAACTTCAGCTCAAAGGACATATATTCTCTGTGTGTCACCTCTCAAAGCTCTCTTACTCACTTCTTTAACATGTTCACTAGTTGAATAAATGTCCTTTCTTTATATCTTAATACAGTGTTTCAGACTTCGGAGCTATTCAAACAAGATACTTTAAGTGCAACAGCGCTGCTGCATATTGCTGCTACCATGACAAAAAGTAAAAATTCTCTTCATGTAATACAAAGATATTTTTCATATTATAATGACATTTTTTTCCTAAATGCTACATGACAAATTATTCCATCTTAATCAGAAACGTCAGAAAATCAGTTTCTTCTTGATAATCACTAAACTGTTTTAATATCATACAAACCGACATCATCAAAACAAGAAACATATTTTATTATAACAACCATGACACCAATCATTAGTGATAACAAGAAATTCACATAAGTCACACCTAACCCTCTCCTCCTCTTCTGCTCTCATATTGTACTATGGCAGATTCCCTATTAGCTTCACAACGCAGTCAGCAAGTGGAGGAACTACACATGCTAATCATTGTTCTTAACAAATCATATAAACATGTGTTGTTGATGATGTGGTCTTTCCTAGTGAAATGACTTTTTTTTGGCATGGTGGTAACAGTATGCTTCCCATATGCTTGTTTTCTTGCTCAATTGACTCTAAAAACATTTATGCTACATAAACCATGTCTACTGTGTATTGATATGTGTGTAATCGTATGTGTCATGTGTATACACTAAATGTGCCTTAATGAGAACTGAAAAGCAAAATTGTTTTTAACATTTGAAATTTGAATCTTTTTCCAAAGTTTAATGCTATCAAAACTATTATGCATACCTCTTTGCAAATTGATAACTGTCTGTGGACCAGGCTTGGTTAGACAAAGGAGATATCACATACCTCTTTCACCAACCAGAGTTAGGCAACATTTGAGTCAAACATCTAATGCCAGTTGTTGTGTTGTTTGTTTGAGTCAGCCCAATTTTTAATTTTCAAAACACACCCACACAGCTGCTGTGTTTTGACTGTTAACCTTCTAATAGATAAAACCCAACAAGCAATGTAACTTTGATTGATGCTTTTATTCAATGTTATTGTCAAACTTCCATAGACATTAACTGTACTCATATTTGAGCCACTGTATGCATTACAAACTCCATTCAAATTT
>NC_084970.1:1105000-1115000 GCF_963691925.1 Scomber scombrus | reverse complement strand
AATTTAAAAATCTGTGATGTCATCACAGTGTAAAGTCTATGGGCCGAGTGGGAACTCATGGGAGGGGCCAGCGGGGGAAACACTACTGCACATGTTCAGTGGGCATGTAAGTAAACCTGGAAGATAGAAACTTCTTTTGGTGTATGCGCCAGCCGAAACAATTCCTATAGGACTGAATGGCTGCCATTTGTGATCCAGTATCCACCTCTTATAATACATCCAAGGATCAGACGCACTGCAGTACACTTCAGAAGATGCTCTTTGCTCTGCTCCACAAGCTATACATGCTATATTTGATGGAAGCCGCGTCAAGCTGCACTGAGGAGCCGGCCAGGAAATCAGACACAGGAATAGTATAGAGCGTCTGCGCTGTAGGGAAGCTTCACAACAGCAAACTGTAAACTACTTGAAACAATGTGAACAACAGTAACATTACTGTCTGTGTACCAAGTAACATCTGTGATGATTTAGAACACAACTTAAACTTATGTATATAAACACATTGCCTCAAAGCATGCTGGGAAGCTCCACCTGCCTACAACATGCTACAATATAACTGTATTTCCTGTTTCTTTTGTTGCCACAACAAACAAAAAAAATTAAAATCTGTGACGCATTCACACTGTTTATATTCTGTTCATGCACCTACTCCTGCTTCTTGGCAGGTAGCTGCATACTAGTGGCAGGTATGCAAATCCTGCGGTTGTATCAGTGTGCTGTTTGAAGCTCATCTAGTGAGACAGCAGAGAGGACAGCCTTTATGTTGTGGAAGTATTTGCATTATTATACAAGGAATTGCAAAGCGTTTCCAAGTTTGGTAACACAAAAGTAATCTGACAAGTGACTTTTCTCAATAGGTAACACTGTAACAGAACAAGTTACTTTTTTAATGGCAGGTCAAATGACTTTTAAAAATAACATTACCCAACACTGCTAATAATCAAAGCTAATTCAGTATGTCCTTGTGTCAGAGAATTTCAAACTAAGTGTTGTCTAATGCTCACATTCCATATCGGTGTGCAGGAAAATGTAATCACGCAATTACAACTACATTATAGAGTGTTATGAAGCATTTCAGTTTGGCTTATATGGGATTTTGACAGAACTAAGCCTCATATAGTTTTGGCAGGCTGTAATTACAACACAGCTTTTTCTACTTTTTGCATGTGTCTTTGTATGTGCATTGAAATATTGTTCTGATTTCAGTGTAACATTACACTATTTACCTTAATATTTCCTTCATAGTAGTTGATTCTGTTGTCTTTCATTATCAGAGTTATGATGACTCATTTGTATGGTTTTGTTTTTCTTTCTCTTCATCCATTGAACCAGTTTGTGCTTGAAGCTCCTCCGTTATACTAAGTGCTGAGTTGTGACAGTCCTGTGTAACCTTTGACTGGAGCTGTGCTGACCTTTGTGAAAGCACCCAATGGTTGAAAAATACTACTTGTGCTGTGATGAAAAGTGGGAGACACATTTAATAAGATGTAACTACATAATAACAAATCCTCACATTGAGACCAAATTAAAAACATTTGCTGTGTGAAATATCAGCCTCCAGCTTCATCTACCGGGTCCTCATTGAGTCTCTGTTATGAATTTGTTAAACTGTAATTTGCAAGGTTTTAAACTTGCAAATAGTTAACCTAATGCTAAGTATTTATTATTTTCAGTGCATTTGCAGTACATTTCTCCTCCACTCCCAGCAAGAGCACCATGGCGAGCAGACAGTTTTTTGCTATTACGTGAATACATCACACTGTGGTTCTCACATTGAGACACTTGAACACTTACCAGACATTTTTTTTCTCTTGCCCTCTTGAACCTTTAAAACAATGTTGCCACATTCTGAGGTTTCAACAAAGACTTTAATGAGTACAATATTCTCATTACCAGTTGCAGTTATAAAATAATAAAAGCTTTAATATGAGCTACTCTAGGGGGATATCACTTTGAACACAGTTGCATTCAAATATATATTTGATTTAATATTACTGATGTGAATGAGACACCGTATGCTGCCTTTGTAATGGCCTTTTCTGTCAATGAGAAGTGTCCAAACCATAACCTATTCATCATGAACAGGGCTAACGAGCTTTGCTTTCTTAATTACGCTCTCCTTTTCTCCTGACATCTGTCGATCACACGCACATGAACACCTAATTGCTTTAATGACCACTGAGGATGATGAGAGCCTTGTTACCGGGTCAATATTTACAGTACAGCTCTTATTTCTCTTGGCTGGTAGCTTCCAGGTGGCATCTGCTGCACCAGTTAACAACCAGTTAAACGCTTCCACTGCACACGTCCTACCTGGGTAAGGTTCCTGTCACTTTCAATGACCATTAATGTCTGACAAGAAGGCATCCTACATCTGTGACAGGAAAGGGTGGGAACCATCCGGAAAAGCAAAGTTACCTGATATGTTTTGTCACCTCTTCCGGTTGCCTGAGCAGGCATTTGCGTTGGTGCGTTTGCTCCGGGGCCTCGGAGTGTCGGACCGCATCTGCTGTGGCTGCTCTCCGCCTGCCAGCTCCTCTTCATGACATCTGAAACTAGCCAGACCAGCGCTGGTTTACACATGAAATGCTCAGGCCACTCAGCCCTGTGAGAGCAAACTGTCAGTCAGCCAGCGTAGGACCTTGAAGCGCTGACCTGCTTGCTGAACTGAGCTGCTCTGCACACCTCTCCTGAGCTGGGAGTGGGAGTAAGAGTATATGATATACAGTCTTTTATCCCTTCTCTCAATCTTTGGGAATGCTGTTTTATTTCTCCTCCCTGAGTGTCTTGGGGAAGTGAAAAAGAAGGAGGCAACGCTGCAGGAGTTCATACTGCAGTTGTTTCACTTCATTTTTAGTCCCTATTTGCCTTGTTTGTATTATTGTAAAGAATTGGTCGGTTGACCCATATTTAAAAACCCCAAGAAAAAACTCTCTTTTGGATCTGGCCATGCACATAGTTTTGGTTTTATTTATCCAAGTTTTGAGATATCTGCCTCTGAGATTTCTTCTTCCAAACCAATACAGCAGAAGTGAATGTAATTTCTTTTGTGGTGCTCACAGCAACTTTATTAAAGTTCCACACATCACAACATCTCTTTCTGGAAACGGCACAAGTGTTAATATCACTACAAAACATTACCCATTGTAATATGTGCTCACCACAAAAATAGTCCCAATGAAAAACTGGTCACAGGTAGTAGTATGGTAGTGGTATCTGCATGGCAAAATACAGTTAAAGGTAAAATATGTTCAAGTTATTTGGGTCAGTTTATCCCTTAAAGGTGCAGTGTGTAGAATTTAGTGGCATCTAGTGCAACAGATTGAAAGAAATGGAATATTATATTGATAAGTAGGTTTTAATTAGTGTAGTTGTTTTCATTAGCTTAGAACGAGCCCTTTATATCATTATAATGAGCGGGTCCTCTTCCACTGAGCCCACCACGTTGCACTGCCATGTTTCTACAGTAGCCCAGAATGGACAAAACCAAACACAGGCTCTATTTATAACATATAGGCAAAGCAATAGATATCAAGTTGGCACCCTAAACAACAGGTGTACTTACAGGCTTTCATAAAACCTGAGCTCATCAACTACACAACTCAACAATTTGTTAACAAATTGGCATTTTGACATTTTTGTTTATGTATGTATTTTATGTACTATGTTTATGTATGTGTGACAGAGGTTAACTACGTCCTGACATAAGCTCTGTATTATGTTTCTGTAGCCATAGGCATGAACGCTTCAAGATGTCGTGTTCTGTGTAATCCATTCTTGATGAATTTTAAAGTTGAAAGGCTTTGCTCGCATGCCACTTGCGTAAATATGAGGGTCAGGTCTGGAGCTCCACTATTAACACTGTCACTACATCAGCTAATGTTAGCAGTATTATCTGCTGGAAGTTGTCATGACCCTTTCGCTCATCCTCAACAGCGCCCTCTAGACCTGTCACAAGAACTACTTTTATTGGACGATATATTGTCTCAGAAATAATCGCGATAAATGATATTATTGTCATTAGAAGATCATTTTATACCACTGATATAATGATAATATAATAGTATAATAATGTAAGGGGGTGGGGGGTGGGATTGGAGAGTGGGTGCTACACTTGTGTAAAAACACAGACTGTCATTATGGTTGTGGACAGAGTTATTTACCTTTAATTCTTCTACAGTCTCCACTCAGGACGTACACAGTGAGGAATGGAGGACACTACTTGTTTAGCCCATGTAACATGAATAGTCTCTTAGCTGCTAATGTGAAGTGTGGAAATACTGAGGTCAAAAAAATGATCAAGCTCATGTCCATGTATCATATGATAAGTCCATATATAGACATGATGATGTTGATATTTATGTTATTGTATGATAAGTCGATAACGTAAGTATTGTGACAGGCCTAGCAGCCTCCTCTTCTTGTCACTGCTCTCCACTGGAATCAACCTGCTCTGTCCAGACTCTGTCCTCCTGCTCTTCATTTGGACTGTTAATGTTATCACTGCGGCTAGGCATGCTAATGCTAACAGGATTTTGCATGGCAGTGGCTTTGGTATTTTGAATAAATGTGTTAACATTAACTTTTTGCAGCATCAACCACAAGATTTGTTTTCTTTTTCTCTCTGACCTTTTCCTTGCTCCATGTTTTCACTTTGTGAAGTGGACTATACAAATAGCATCTATACAAATATCCATTTGTATAGATAAGCATTATTTTCCATTCAAACTGCACTCTTTCTGTCTTGATTTGATTATTTCCTGCTTGACCTCTGACATTACATGGATAGATGCATTCACTAGAGGGGTTGGGGGATGAATGATACTAGCATTTCATGTACCTGCCTTACAATTTTGGAAGCCTGGGCTGTTCCAACATCAAGTGGGCCAAATCCAGCAAGTTGAATATCTTTTAAGATTTATAAGATGTTTTTAAGCCAGTGGTAACAATAATATGATGATTCATTGGATATTATGCCACATGTAATGTACATGACACCTCTGTATGTTGTGTAATTTCCTCTTAGTAATGTGAATTCGTCATTTCAAAATGTTTAATTGATGTGAATCACATCCTGGTCTCATCATTATATTTGTGAAGCCTTCCTCCTTCAATCTAAAGTAGGATGCAGTCTCTATTTTTACGTTTTTTAGTCTTAGTCTTAGTCTTAGTTGTTGGCGAGGATTGTGTGTGTGTGTGTGTGTGTGTGTGTGTGTGTGTGTGGGGGGGGGGGTCAATGATGTTTTTTGTGTACATGTGGTTTATTCAAATTTAAAGGGTTAAAATGTGAAAATAAACGTATGAATAAATCGCACACATTCTTTTTTTGTGGACTCAGCATCAAATTTCTGCTTTTAATCCATTTTGAGAGAATATATTAGAGGATTATGGCAAAAATGTCTAAGTGGTGTAACCATAAAAATTTGTACCAAATCATTCAACTTGCTTAAAAACAGTAAATTCTCAATAAAACACCATATCAACTAGTTTGGCATGATCTTACATTATAACTTTTTATATTAAATAAAGGTAATGGAATACAATTGTTCTAAATATTACATTTACTCTGGGTTACCATGGAGATCAGGAAACATTTACATGTTTTAAATGAAGTCATTATTAGTATAAGTCCACTTAAATACACTGTAGGTGATAAAATATGTAATATTTATCATTCTTTTGTGGTTACACCATTTGACATTTTCAGGAGCATTCAGTCTTACTTTTGGTTAAAAATGGTGCAAATGTCATTTCAAATGTATTTTAAAATGTACATTTTAACAAACCTGATGCTGCTTTTAAAACTATTTTTTAACATATTTTTGAATCGCTCATCTTGACAACCCTTATTTATCACTGACCCGTGTGTGTGCGTTCACGTGTATGTACAGATAGGTAACTGTCTTGGTCTGCTAGTGAGTCCCGGTGGTGAAACAGAGCCAGATGCAGCAGATCACCTCAAACCACTGAAGCTCACATTCCTCCTGAGTCCTGACATACTTATCTCCAACACATACCACTCTGTCAGGGGTCAGCTGCTGGCAGAGACACAGAGAGAAAGACTGAGAGAGAGGGAGGAGGGAGGAGGGAGGAGGGAGGAGGGAGGAGGGAGGAGGGAGGAGGGGAGGGGAGGAGGTTGGGGTGGG
This sequence comes from Scomber scombrus, assembly GCF_963691925.1. Taxonomy (NCBI): domain Eukaryota; kingdom Metazoa; phylum Chordata; class Actinopteri; order Scombriformes; family Scombridae; genus Scomber; species Scomber scombrus. Next base: position 1,108,854 of record NC_084970.1, on the reverse strand, counting down.
TGGGTGCAGCATGTTTGAGAGGAGTAGGTGCGTTGCGTCCCTTCATACCCCTGTGCCCCTCACTTTACCTGGAGGGGATGGAGCAGAGCTTGGAGAAAGAGTGAGGAGACCTCTAACAGAAGGAGGGGGGTGAGTGTGGGTTCTGAGATGAACCCCTAATTATACGTGTGTGTGTTTGTGTGTGTCGGGGGGGGGGGGGGGGGGGTTAGTCAGATCTGGCCTGCGAGGGGAATGGCAAGGTCTATAATCCAGTTAGAGGTAAAAGGGGTGGGGGGGTCGGCGGTCGGGTGGGTGTTTAGCCCCCAGCCCAACAGCAGGCCGGCTCACAGGTCATTGAACCCCCTCTTCTCCTCCTCCACCCTCCTCATCCGCCACAACCCCTCCACAACGGCCTACCTCCACCCTCCACCCTCCACCCTCCACCCTCCACCCACCAGCCGCCCAACCTCTACCTCCTCCTCAGCCTCCCGTCGGGGAAGATTACCAAAGATGGAATATCTGAGGTCACCAGATAAACAACAGCCTGAGAGAGATACAGCATTCATCTTCTTCTTCTTCTTCTTCTTCTTCTTCTTCTTCTTCTTCTTCTTCATCTCTTTCATTATTTCTTACATCTTCTATGGTGAAGCACTGATGGGAAGTGTTTGATCCTGCACAGTTAAGTCCATTGCATGGACACTTGGAGCTTGGCTAAGCTCTTTGGAGGCATACCTACAGGGGGCCCGCGCGCTGTTGATAGCGAGGATGTGGCGGAATTTTTAGATCTTGGCGGGTAGGGTGGTGTTGGAGGAGGGGGAGGGGGGGGGGGTGCAAACAGATGCATACTCCACCAAGGCTCACTCCTCCCATCTTGTTTAAGGCTTACAAAATCGTTGTGAAATTGTGGGGAGATTTTCGAAAATTATCCCCAAATGCACAGATGTACTTCAAAAGTGACATCAAAATACTTGGATTCAACACATATATCTTTCAAAGTTGGTAATATTTGATATAAGTGCCTTTAGCATTCATGTAAACAACACAGATGTGACCAAAGCGGCGTGATGCCGGCCTTTGATCCCGGCGTCTCCGCTTTGATCTGGCTCACAGAGTAAAACATGTATTTTCCGACGGGGGAATACAGGCAGGCGCTGCAGTGAAATGGCCCTGGCAGCATTAGCCAAACATCAGCTTATAGGCTGCGGGTGCAAACCGCCAACACACAGCTCGACAAATTAACTAAACATACTTACCAGCTTCACATGTTTAGGGCAGCGTGTGAGCCCCATGAGCCTTGAAAAATTGTGAGTTGCTGTTCTTCTAATAATGCATTTACAGAAAGCTCCCCCCCCCCCTCCTCCTCCCTCACTGCACCACATTTGAAGATTAATGTAGGAAGGTTGACACGGGTTATGCTGATAGCTTATTTGTACAAGTAGAGACCGGAAAGAGCGTACAGAAAATGAGAGCCACTGAGCTAATACATCTGACCTCCAGGACACCTCCACCGACAAGCGCTGGATTTTTCACCACCAGCGCGGTCGCAAATAATTTGCGCTAATTGGCTTTGAAGGCAATTACTGCGGAGAGAAGACACAGAGGAGGAATGCTGGGGAGAAAGTGGTGCAGGATGAAATGCATATTGATGGTTAGCATCAAAAGCAGGCCTCTTTGAAGTGCTGCGGTGGTGTCAGTGTGTGATAGGAGAGCTGATAGAAAAAAAAACTGGACAGGAGACAGGTTCTTCTTAAGCACATGGCTGGCTGCTAGGAGAGGTCAACTACCCCACAGCAGTGTGTGTGTGAGAGAGAGAGAGTATGCACGTTTGTGTTAGTATCCAAAAGAGATTGTACATACTTAAAGGTCTGAATAAGAGTAGGTCAAAGGATCAGTATTATTCCTGAACACTTTCATTAAGAAAGTCAATCTCTGGTCCTCCAGTGTGCAGCTTTTCCTATTCGAAACAAATTAAAGAGGATGAATACATTGTATAAGTGGATGATACAGATCCAAGTCTGAAAGAAGTTCTGACACAGGAGAACTTTTAAATCCTCCAGAACAGGATTGTGAGTCCTCAATAACAGGATTAATGGGAAATGTAGTCATTTTATGAAAATCTTGTATTAATACACACACTGGCATGGAATAAGATGTATTTAAGATCAGCTAAACTGAGCCCAGAGGGGTGGTCTGATATGTATATGAAGCTTAATTGAGAAATGACAGAATGACATCATTTTCCTTTCCACATTTCATACAGTAGGTTAAGATATTTAGAAATTTAACTGAAATATGAAACAACATATTCAAGAAATCAAGTAACAAATCAATAAATGAACATAAGCATGAAACAAAATGTATAGGCAGCAAAGCAGTGACCTCGCTCCTGAACTAACCCTTTTGGTTGTGGTCAATTTAGATCATAACAAATGGACTGATCTTCAGTTAGATTCTTGTAGTGAAATTGGAAATAAAGTCAAGGACGTATTACATTGTTGGATTTCTAAACTATGCAACCTCTGAATGAAGCCATAACACATTTTCCTCTTGCAACTGAAAAGGTGAATTCATAAGCTTGGTCTAAACTGCTGACTTTGTTTAGTGACCTTTATCTTGCCTCCTTGGGTCCACACAGTGTTCAACAAAAGTAAAGATAGATTCATTAGATTAATATGTGTTCAATCATATTTTAAGAAAGGCTTCTTGCAGTTTCTAGCAGTCTTAAAGGACCATGCTTGAAATAAAGAGCAGCTCTGCTAACATGATAAAAGTTCAAATAAAATAACCCTCAGCAAAAAATGCAGAGGCTCTCACAAATCACATATATTTATTGACTGTGGCAATTGTTTAAGCTGCCATCTACTAACTAAAATGATCATGAGACAAGATGTGTCAGGATCTGATTGGCTTATCACCTGCTAAAAAAATGATAAGATAAGATCCGGGGCTTAGCTCAGAGCACCAGGGCCAATTTTTTTTGGATTGGCTCACATGTGCAGGATTTAGTTTCAAACAAAAAAGAAATAGAAATAATAAATAAATAACTATAAGCAAAGGTGTAAGTAACGAATTACAAGTACTCACATTACTGTAACTGAGAAGCTATTTCGTTTACTTTATATTTGTACATTCATCCATTACTGAGTAAATTATTGATATGTTCTTTAAAAAAAAAAGCTTGTCTTGGACCAGACACCAATCAAATGCATCGTATTGAAAACAGGCCAATCAGATCACAATGTCATTACAAAACAAAGCCAGCACCACAAAAACCAGTCAGTAGCTGGCTGAAGTCACTGTTCAGAAAAAGTGACCTTTAGAAAAAAAATAGATTCAGGGCTTTTGAGAAAACATTGGGGTCTCCATCCCCAGAACTGTCCCAGTGATGTCACTGGAGTCAGAGTCAGTTGTGGCTGAAGACTACAAGTTTGAAAAGCAGGGGAAAAAAATAAGGGTGTTTAGTTAGAAAGCAGTGAGGTTAGCTGCAGCTCCTCATCTCTGCTGGAGTATTGCATTGTAGGTAATGTAGTCAACCTGTTTTCATACGGGAGAATAATCTATGAATTAAAAAGACTTTATCTCTGCTATGCAGTGGAGTATAGTATAATTCCTTGAAAGGGGACACAGTTTATTCAAGTTTGGACAAAGTGGTGACTCAGAACTGTTCTTTAGTTCCAGCAGTGTTGTGGAGGCGTGTACACTGCTTATTATTGTCATTTGAGGGCCACGCTTTGCCTTTTACAAATGTTGTGTTTATTTAAGTGAACTGATGTAATAGCGGCCATTGGCCCTCGGTGTCTGTCACCCTGACTCAGTGGCTAAACTTCTGTAGCCAGTAATTTCTCTCCCCTCTCTCGCCCCTGGAGGGCAACAAT